>NC_068370.1:37353263-37461544 GCF_020536995.1 Dreissena polymorpha
AAAGAGCCATCATTTGTATGAAAGGGGAATTCTTAAAAAACAAAAACTAACAGTTCCTTTTTTCTTACAATATTTTTTAATGTCATTTTTTACAGTAAGATAATAGATAAAAAAGACAATGGTTAAATAAGATTATAATGTTTTTGCATGATTTGCTTAAATGTAAAATGATTCAAATGAATCATTTTTGCAACAATTGCTCATTTATTACCCCTCACAAGAAAATCTTTTTTTGTGTATACAATATACACAAATCATAGGAAGCTCACTAGATAAATGCATGTATGACAATCCTGTCCAATATGTTGGGCAAGGTATTGTGTATTATAGGGAGCCATTTATGTACACTACTGTATGAGTGTACAAGGTTGCTATCAGCTGTATGTTGGCGACATCTGCCATCCATTGTGAGATATTGCCATATTTAATCAAGGTTTGCTTAAGTCGTGCAGAAATGTGACCTCAAGCATTTTCTGGATGGGTGAAAACGTTGCACTTGGAATATGTTATGGCAGGCTATTTGTATCAATTTCATTAATGTGTTTGTAATTTTTATATGCTGGAAGGAGTGTAATGTAGAGATATTTACGACTGATAGACGTAAGTGGTTGTTTTCTTGAAGTGTCAGGTTGAGATCACTTTTTTGTGTCGGATAATCTTGCCCTTGCCTAAAATGTTTCATTGAAAGTTTCTGAATTCAATTGATTGATTGAAAGGACCTATTCGCGGATGCACATAAGGTTGAGATTGTGTGTTCATGTTTGCAATTTTTAAGCACATTATATGATGTTAGCAAAATTTTAAAGTGATTAATTATTTTCTTAATGCAAAATCTAAGCAGTTATACTTTTTATCTCAACATTTGCACATACCATACTTTTATGTACAAAAATGCCTTTTTGCAAAATGTATTAAAAAACATCAACGAAACAAAAACTTAAAGCCTGTCCTTTTATAGTGAATTAGTACCCTTTGTTCACAAGTATGTATAGCTTATATCTGTATTGCTGCAGGGATATATTTTCATGGTAAATTTATAAAAACAATACCAAATCTATCCCATCTAGCCTTTAAAGCCCCTGTTGACAAATATGCCTTTTATACAACATAATAAATTGTTTTCAATGGACATCTTATGAAACAAAATACATAAAAAACCAATTGAAAAGTAATAAAATAATAATAAAAAAATAATGATGATTTGATAACTGAACTACATGGCAACTTCAAATGGCATATTTTCTGTCCACATTATAGCTGGATAGTTTCTATAAACACTATAGCTGATCACTTTCTAAAACATGCTGGATAGTTTCTATCTATGCTATAGTTATACCCCCAACAATGAAGTTTAGGGGGGTATATAGGATTGAACTTGTCTGTTGGTCGGTCGGTCGGTCTGTCTGTCGGTCAGTATTAAGTGTCCGCTCTCTAATTTAAGAAGTTTTCATCCGATCTTCACCAAACTTGGTCAGAAGTTGTATCTACATGATGTCTAGGCCAAGTTCGAACATGGGCCTTGCCGGGTCAAAAACTAGGACACGGGGTCACTTAGTGCGTTTTAAACATTCAGCATGTTTTCCGCTCTCTTATTCAAGTAGTTTTCATCCGATCTTCACCAAACTGGTCAGAAGTTGTATCTACATGATGTCTAGGCCAAGTTCGAACATGGGCCTTGCTAGGTCAAAAACTAGGTCACGGGGTCACTTAGTGCGTTTTAAACATTCAGCATGTTTTCCGCTCTCTAATTCAAGTAGTTTTCATCGGATCTTCACCAAACTTAGTCAGAAGTTGTATCTAGATGATCTTAAGGCCAAGTTTGAACATGGGCCTTGCCGGGTCAAAAACTAGGTCAGGGGGTCACTTAGTGCGTTTTTTAACATTCAGCATGGTGTCCTCTCGCTTATTCTAGTAGTTTTCATCCGATCTTCACCAAACTTGGTCAGAAGTTTTATCTAGATGATCTGAAGGCCAAGTTCGAACATGGGCCATGCCAGATCAAAAACAAGGTCACAGGGTCACTTCATACGTTTTACACATTGAGCATGGTGTCCGCTCTCTATTTCAAGTAGTTTAAATCAGATCTTCACCACACTTGGTCAGTCCTTAATATTGTTGCAGGTTCGGAATCGAAGGACAAGAACGTACAGCAGTCACTTCACAGTTACCATGGCAACCCAACGCCCGCACTTGTCAGGACGGTCAAGGTTGAGGTTGTATCTAGCAAACAACTTGTGGCAGTCAAAGTGGATGATACCAGTGTATGTTCCAGCTTAAGTTGTCTTAGTATGACTTAACATCATAGCGTCTACTGAATATAATAACTAGGGTAACTGACATTTTGTAAATTTTTCAGGAATGCATATTTTCCAGCATTTTCTGAAATACAGTAAGAGCACTTAATTTATTTTTTGCATTTAAAATATTTCAGTGTTGAAATTATGGTAACTTCTCCTTACTTAATTTTTTATCGTTTTAAAAAAGACATATCAATTTGGAGTTTTGTTTCGTTTTTCAGGTGTTATGATAATACTGTAATATAGAACATTTGAACACGAGAAAATGTTTATTATTTTAATTAAACAGTTTTTTGCTTCTCCTGAAAATTTAAGAAAATGTCAGTTACGCTACTTTTTTACATTCAGAAAATGACATGTTGTCAATTTCTAAAATTTGGTAAAAACATTATTTTTACCAAAAAGAATAACTAAATATTATAACAGTTGATGTTTGTCACCTTAATAAACACAAAAATGGAAAAAAGTAAAAATGAATCAAAATGTCAGTTACATGACTTATTACATTCAGTAGACGAATTATAATTCAGACAATGTTTTGCTCTTTTCACATAATCCACTATAAATTGGAGCTGTTCTTAGTGTGGCAACCTAACTGAAATATTGTGACGTTTAGAATAAAAAATGTCCCATTTACTTGTTCAATGGTTTGCAAACAATTTCTCATTTTCGGGAATTAATGTACACTCTAGAAAAAATTAATGAGGGGTTGAATAAGCTTTAATATTACAGCAGTGTAACAGAGATAAAAGTACAGTTAAACATACAGTTATTACAGTCAATATCTGTTGCTTATACTGTGTAACATCCAAGAATTGTTCATTCTAGATCCACACAAGTGACGGCTTGGATATTGACAGAGGGATCCACATTGTGGTATTGAATCAGGTCAATGTAAGTGCATAGAAGTGTATCCCTTTACCACTCAGAAACTCACTTTTAGGTGTTGGTAGTTCTTTAGAAATTCAAATTAAATTCAAGACTTTTCTTAGTTTATTCAAGTTTTAAGGATTTCATGTTCAACCCCATGATACTGATGAGCAGCAAACAATCAGTTGCATATAGCCATTTTCACCTTGCTTCTTGTCAGGAAAGGGTTATTATGGTTCCACCTTCAGAAAAGTGGAGAAATCTAATCGTCTTTGTTTGACTGTACATTAAGCATGCATATCGTAAACTGTAATTGACATGTTCAGCTGTACATGATCTTTTTTTTTAATTCAATATAAAACATACAATGTATACATGTATATGATCATAAAACAAAGTGAAACCATGTAAGAGTAATAAAGTTCAAAACACGTTATACAATATAATTATGTTAATATATACTTTTTTACCTTGTGGTTTCTTTTGATTAAAAAAGGTTAATATGTAATTATTTTTTTTGGTTGTTTGTGATAGGTGTTTAAAAAAAAGGAAAACAAAACAGAGAAGTTTTAGATAAGGATGAGTTGCATAAAGTGGATAGAAAGCATACTGGACTTGTTTATGAAAGTTTAATGTGTTTCCATTTTTAGCTCGACTAATATATATGAAATATATATAGTGGAGCTATCCTACTCACCCCGGCGTCGGCGTTAGCGTGAGCGTGCAAATGTTCAAGTTTGCGTACCACCCCAAATATTTTCTATGTCCCTTGACATATTGCTTTTATATTTTGCATACTTCTTTACCAACATGACCCTTACCTATAAACAATAGCAGACAACTGTATTATGAATTTTGTAAGACTTATGGCCCCTTTTCCACTTAGAATATGCATATTATTGATAAATCTATGTTAAAGTTTGCGTACCACCCCAAATATTGTCTATGTCCCTTGACATATTGCTTTTATATTTTGCATACTTCTTAACCAACATTACCCCAACCTATAATCAAGAGCAGACAACTGTATCAAGAATTTTGTAAGACTTATGGCCCCTTTTCCACTTAGAATATGCATATACATTGTAATTGATAAATCTATGTTAAAGTTTGAGTACTATCCCAAATATTTTGTATGTCCCTTGACATATTGCTTTTATATTTTGCATACTTCTTTACCAACATGACCCCAATCTATAGACAAGAGCAGACAACTGTATCAAGCATTTTGTTAGAATTATGGCCTTTTTTTCAATTAGAATATGCATATTATTGATAAATCTTTGTTAAAGTTTGCGTACCACCTCAAATATTTTCTATGTCCCTGGACATATTGCTTTCATATTTTGCATACTTCTTTACCAGAATGACCCCAATCTATAAACAAGTGCAGACAACTGTATCAAGTATTTTGTAAGGATTATGGCCCTTATTTTCACTTAGAAATTTGAATATTTGGTTAAGTTTTGTGTTTAGGTCCACTTTTTTCCTAAAGTATCAAAGCTATTGCTTTCATACTTGCAACACTTACTAACTATTGTAAGGGGACTGTGCATGCAAAGTTATGTAACTCTGACTGGCATTTTGACGGAATTATGGGCCCTTTATACTTGAAAATTTGGTTAAGTTTTGTGTTTTGGTCCACTTTACCCCTCAAGTATCATAGATATTGCTTTCATACTTGGAACACTCGCAAACTATCATAAGGGGACAGTAAAGGACAAGTTGCATAACTCTGGTTGTCATTTTTACGGAATTATGGCCCTTTTTGACTTAGTAACTTTGAATATATGGTTACATTTTGTGTTTCGATCCACTTTACTTCTAAAGTATCAAGGCTATTGCTTTCAAACTTCAAATACTTTCATGCTATCATGAGGGTACTGTACCTGGCAAGTTGAATTTTACCTTGACCTTTGAATGACCTTGACTCTCAAGGTCAAATTATCCCCCCGAGGTCCAGAATCCCCTTCACCCAAATAAATGACCACATTATACCCCCCTCTCCACCCCACCCCATCCCCCACTCAAATTTTTTTAAATATTTGAAACATGTTTAACATTTTTTTTGTATTTATTTCATTTTTGAAGGACCATCCCACCCAAGCTATTGCTATCAAACTTGAAATAAAATCTTATTACTTTGTTTTATGTCTTTACAAATGTTCAATAGATTGTGGAAAATATACCTGAACTCAGAATCGTCTATAAAGAACATAAGCGATCAATATGTTTCAATTATGGTTCTCTTCCAGTTAGAATATGACTATGTTACCTTGACCTTATTGAATATGAACAATTTCCCCATGATGGCTTACATTATACTGTCAAGCACTCGAATAGTCGAGCGGGCTGTCTTCTGACAGCTCTTCTACTGTTTATTTTGGTTTCTAAATTATGAGTTACTTTACACCATGCCGATAGAACATTCGATAGAAATATGTTTTTGGTTGAAATTTCATCAAGGATATTATTGTCGATATTACATTCAAAAAGTAAGGAGTCACCATATGTTTTAAGAATTTTCTGGTGGAATAATTTCCATTTACTCGTATTGGTATTATCTAAATATCTTTTAACCCAACTGCATTTGATTGCATTCAGGAATGAATCTATATCCGTCAGTTTGATACCTCCATATTCTACTGGTTGAATTAATTGAGTTCGCTTAATTTTATCAGGTTTACCATCCCATATGAAATTAAATATTTCTGATTTTATATTCTCATTCTAATATCATTTGGTGGGTTTGGGAGAACTGTTAGTGTATAAATTAATTTAGGGAGTGCAAACATTTTCAACACGGTGTTTTTTCTAATTAGTGTAAGTTTATGATGATGCCATGATTTTAAACAATTTTTAATTTTTTGTAGTTTAGGCAATATGTTTTTTAGAATTGTTTCATTTTTATTGTTTGTAAAGCTTATAAGGCTGTACATGATCATACATAGCTTTTACCATATTTTACATTGTGTTTTGTGAAAACCAGCAGATTGAGTATCAACCTTGACCGTAGACACAATTGTGTATCGAGGTTGGCAATCATTGCATTTTAATAACTTTGATTATAGATAGGAACATGTTGAAAAGCACTCAACATGATGACTCCGAAAATTATGTTTATATTATAAAATATGAGTAATATGTGAATTGCATGTCTGATTTCTGCAGTGTCCATGAGATTGGGTTAACATATAAACAATAAATTTCCTTTAAAAAAATCTCATGACCTGAATAACAGTGTATCAAGGAATCATAAGGTTGTCCCACCAGGGCTCGACAAATCCACTCGCCCCCTCGTCATTACGAGTAGAAATCGGCTCCAGACGAGTGAATATTCCGGCAGCACTCGTCCTGCAGGGCAAGTGGCAATTCTGGCCGAAAAGATTAAATTTCATGTTTTAACACATCTTTACCAAACAAAACAATATTAAAGCGGCGAATAAACATTTACAGGATGTTGATTATTGCATACTGCGCTAAAATCAGTCCTGTTCCCGTTACGCGCCGATACCGGTATGTTCTGTGAATGTATCCTATACAGTATGGTAAACGGTCTTTTAATACTGCTAAAAAATTTGTTTAAATTCTTCACATCTTTCAATTTAAAGAGTGGCTATTTGCAAGTTTTAATGGACGAAAATGACAAAGAGAAAACTGCCTTTTGTACACAGAGAGGCTGTTTGAGTTTAACAAAATGCCTTTCGAACTCTCCAACGCTTCCTAAGTGTAATCATAATGATTGTGACAATAAGGACAAAATGAAAAACAAACAAGTTAAAAGTGTGTTAAAACAGTTTATTAACTATTATTGAGTAAACAGTTCTATATGATAACCAATAGAAAATCACAATAAAACATATTAGTTACTGATTTATTGCATTTTTTCAATAAATTGCAGGGCAAGTACATATTTTAGCAGGGCAAGTGAAAATTCTTAGCTACTCGCCCTGCAGGGCAAGTTGCTGAAAAAAAAATTGTCGACCCCTGCCCACGTAGCATTATTTTTGTCAATGAAGAGTTGTTGAAATTTGAGCTGCAATTAAGACTTTGACTATTCTAGATGAACGTGATGGCCGTCCGCGTGTTTGACACCTATCAGAAGCAGGAAGATGAAAACATGATCAACTTCTTGGCGGACGTAACACCCGACAGGATCCTTATCTTTGCCATCAAAGTACATAGCAGTTTTTTTCGTTCTTTATAAAATACCGAAAGAGGTTTTTTCCCAATAGAGATTTTTTTTTTTTAATTCCAATTGCTGTCCAAAAATTATCTGCACAAATGGAATTTTGCGCCAATGTTGTTCTAAAAACGCATTTTCTGCAAGTGAACAAAAATCCTGATTACTGAAACTGAACATTTCAGCAAAAGGTCTTGCAAAATAATATTTAGAAGGGTTTGTGCAATTATAATTCTCTGTCCAGGATTTCATGAAGCGAGTTTTCCCTTTTTTTTCCCAATTATTTTTCCCATACATTTCCCAATATGTCAAAAAATGCTAGCCTCGTAAATCATCAGGTAGGAGCGACATAATGGAGTTGTTCTGCCGTTTTGTCAATAGTTCTTTCTTTATCAGCTGTTTTATTTTGCCTCTTTCTATATAGGGTATTTTTTAGTGATAAAAAACAGAGACCTACTCTGTTAATGGTATCTTGTTTACAATATTTTGTTTAATTGTAAACCCCCAGACAAACATTGATTGGTCTGCCCCTGAGGGTCCAAGAATGGAATGAATTAATTGGCTTATAAAAACTTGTGGTATTAGTCTGCACAGGCTGATCAGGGACACACTTTCCGCTTTAATTGAATTTTGTGTTTAAAGGAAGAACTGTTCTTAATAAAAATCCAGTTAAGGCAGAAAGTGTCGTCCCAGATTAGCCTGTGCAGACTGCACAGGCTCATTTGACAATATTTTACGCATATGCATTAAACCCCCTTTTTAGATTGACAAGTATCTACTATATCGTTACTTTCAGGATGAGGGTACCTTCAATCTGCAGGAGAAATCACGGAGCTTTCTAGCAGACATGGGCAGTGAGTCTGCACCCATTCTGCACTGGAGAGACATGTGGGCCTTCGTCTGTATTCACAAAGGTAAATATAATTTTTAAGCGTAGCTTCTTTGCCTTTAAGTCTGACATTTGTATTATACCCCTGGAAATGAAGTATACATGCAGTGTATTTGACTTATTTCGCAATAAATTGTAAGAGCATTAAGTATTATAGATTGCATTACATGTATAAGTGTTTGTTGTTTACAAATAAATAACTCTTTGTTGTTTTCATATTTGGCAATAACATTCAGACCATTTTCCCAGATGGTTGAGTTTTTAAGCATCAGAATTCCATGTAATTATTTTTTTGGCCAATATTTTTTTTTAGAAAAGTATTTTGGTTTTGCATGGTGTCAATTAAACGAGGGTGGGGATACTATGTTTGCTTTGATTACAATATTTGCATATATCTCACCTCCTACAAAAATTACCTAATCCGATTGGCTTAGAGTGGTCACGTGCCCAAGGAGTATTTTCCATACACCCTAACAATTTCCATACACCCCGAGTACGCTTCGCTCTCGTATGGTATAAAATTACTGTGGCTGTAAATCCCATACACCATCAGTTACGAACAGTGTAACTAATAATCTTTATAGGCAAGCGTCTGGGGGAGGCCTTCAAAGAAAGTGAGGACCTGAGTGTGTGGGCGGAGCCTGCCTACCTGTCAGTTAATGTTACCCTGACAACTGCTATTGGTAATGTAATAATGGTATGATCCAAGTCATGCGAAAATGCGTCTTATGCAATACTAGTGCCCGAGATAAGCTGGGTATCTGCGTCTTTCACCCTATTAAAATGTTTAAAAACGCAAAGAAATACAATATCATGCGTATTGAAAACGCAACCAAATAAACTTTTACGCAAATTTGTCAAATTTAATGCGTACGATACAATATATTCTATCGAAAATGCTTTTCTCGTTTTCGGTATGTTCTTTTTAAGTCTTTAGTATCATTATCGTAACGTGGCGACGCTTTCATTTAGGAAGCACCTGGAAGACGGAGCAGGAAAACAGTCAAAGTTATTCAAAAGCTCTGCGGACTAGATTTCATAGTAAAATAAAGTGTCTGACCAAATTATTTACAACTCCATACATGTGTTTTCATTCTGACTTAATCCGTCGCTCATTGTGCATGTATTTGTAAAGCGCCTGTACTTTCGGTTTCTATTATGATGCGAAATAAAAATGTCTAAGAGAGGTCGAAAGCAAACTTTTTCCAACCAAGAAAGCAAGAGCCAATAAGTGCCGAATCATTTGTCTTATCGATTTTGTTTATATGTTTGACAGCAACAAAGATGTCAGTAAACATCAGTTATTATTTTTTTAACTTTAAAGTTTATATTATGGACAGTTTCAAGGATTAAAGATGTTATGAAACATCAGTTTATTAAAGTTAATGTTGACAGTTTACAGTTTTATTGAATCAATAAAAGTGTGCAGCTTCAATAGAAGTAAAACAGCAATGATTTTAAGGTATGTATTTTTATAACTCATTTCACCCTATTTTAAGAATGAAATCACCCTATTTTTCAAAATCAATGGGTGAAAACCCTATTTCCCAAATAATTATCTGGGGCACTGCAATACGTGGCCAGTGTAGCTCCAGACCAGC
Source organism: Dreissena polymorpha (assembly GCF_020536995.1). Lineage (NCBI taxonomy): Eukaryota > Metazoa > Mollusca > Bivalvia > Myida > Dreissenidae > Dreissena > Dreissena polymorpha. The sequence goes on from NC_068370.1 coordinate 37,363,104, forward strand.
CTGTGATGATTCCTTATGTGCGCTTATGAGAATACCATACCAGGCATGTCTTTATAACAGTGCTTGTGCACATGCTGGTCTATAGCTACCCAGGCTTCATATGTCATAAGACATGTTTTCGCATGACCTGGGTCATAAAATATATATGAATTCACGCCTATGCTTATGCACTTGTTTCCTTCTAAGTAAGGTTTATGCTTAGGTCAGCTGAAATACGGAATGCATGTTTTTCCATTAAAATAGCTATGGGTGTTCTTGATTTTCAACATCTATTTTAACAAAAAATGTTATGTGTAGATTATTACTGGTATGTTATAATACGCCTATTTGGAAATAGCAGTAGAAATGGAACACTTGAGAGTGCAGAACTTGTGGAAAGGTGGAACAAGATTTGTCAATACTAGTAATTAACAGATTTTCAAACAACTCTGTAGTCTTGTTTATCATGAGTTTAATGATAAAGAACCTGGCTCTTTGGTCAATGATAAATGTACAAATTCCACGTCAAAGGTCAATTAAAAGAAATCATTTGAGACTTTCCTGGATCTTTACCTCAAAAACCACTTCATTTTCATGCGTAATAATCCTTATGACAGTTGCATTCCTGTTGAGTGTTAGTTATTATTGAAATAAGCTTTCAAAGGCAGTATTTTTATATTGAAATTACTAATTTTAATCCTTTGACATTTCAGATGCAAAATGCCCCTGGCCAGCTACAGCAGAAAACGAGCGTCGGCGTGTGTTTTGTAACAAGTACGAGGGTTACGGCTCAATATGCAGGTGTGACAGACCTGATCCGATCCACTTCAATGTGACACCGGTATGTTTATGTAGACTGGTGGTAAATGAACATACTAAATCTTAATTTAGTTCTATAAATTAATATGGACTAAATTAGCAAAGAAAAAAAGCATAATAGATCTAAACTTAATAGTAAAAAAATGAATATGTTCTTCAATCTGCAGAGGAAATTAATATAATTTATCTAAATTCCATAATGGAAGTAAGCAGCCTTTATCTAAAAAGAGAAATAACAATATTGGTTATCACAAATCAGTAATTGGTATTAAACAATATAATTGATCTGTAATAAGTATTGAAATGAACCTTGCCTATCTCTAATCAGTTATGGAAATTAACATTATTAAGAAAAAATAAATATTGAAAACAAGCAATCTCAAAGCATTAATAGAAATAAATATATTATTAAACCAACATGTCCAATGACAATGAATATTGTTTATCTCAAGTAAAAATGAAAATTAACATTATTAGTTTAAAATAAACATTACAAACATCATTTATCTCAAATATGGATTTTTTGAATATTTTGGTGAATATTTTTGTCAATGTGTTTGGGTCATTTATAAGTGTTTATTTTTGCAGTTGGACAATGGTGGCATACTGGATGTGCCAGTTACAGTGATAGCCAGTAACAGACCAGCCTATTTATACAGGTACGCAATATGTAGAAATACATGTATTAACATGACAGAAACAGACCAGACTATCTGTACAGGTACGCTATATGTAGAAATACATATATTAACATGACAGTAACAGACCAGACTATCTGTACAGGTATGCAATATGTAGAAATACATATATTAACATGACAGTAACAGACCAGACTATCTGTACAGGTACGCAATATGTAGAAATACATATATTAACATGACAGTAACAGACCAGACTATCTGTACAGGTACGCTATATGTAGAAATACATATATTAACATGACAGTAACAGACCAGACTATCTGTACAGGTACGCAATATGTAGAAATACATATATTAACATGACAGTAACAGACCAGCCTATCTTACAAGTACGCAATATGTAGAAATACATATATTAACATGACAGTAACAGACCAGCCTATCTGTACAGGTACGCAATATGTAGAAATACATATATTAACATGACAGTAACAGACCAGCCTATCTTACAAGTACGCAATATGTAGAAATACATATATTAACATGACAATAACATACCAGCCTATCTGTACAGGATGCAATATGTAGAAATACATGTATTGTCATGACAATAACAGACCAGCCTATCTGTACAGGATGCAATATGTAGAAATACATGTATTGTCATGACAATAACAGACCAGCCTATCTGTTCAGGATGCAATATGTAGAAATACATGTATTAACAAGACAGTAACAGACCAGCCTTTCTGTACAGGTATGCAATATGTAGAAATACATGTATTAACAAGACAGTAACAGACCAGCCTATCTGTACAGGACGCTATATGTAGAAATACATGTATTAACATGACAGTAACAAACCAGACTATCTGTACAGGTATGCAATATGTAGAAATACATGTATTAACAAGAAAGTAACAGATCAGCCTATCTTTACAGGACGCTATATGTAGAAATACATGTATTTACAAGACAGTAACAGACCAGCCTATCTGTACAGGTATGCAATATGTAGAAATACATGTATTAACAAGACAGTAACAGACCAGCCTATCTGTACAGGACGTTATATGTAGAAATACATGTATTAACAAGACTGTAACAGACCAGACTATCTGTACAGGATGCTATATGTAGAAATACATGTATTAACATGACAGTCACAGACCAACCTATCTGTACGGGACGCTATATGTAGAAATACATGTATTAACAAGACAGTAACAGACCAGCCTATCTGTACAGGATGCAATATGTAGAAATAACTGTATTAACATGACAGTAACAGACCAGCCTATCTGTACAGGTATGCAATATGTAGAAATACATGTATTAACAAGACCTTAACAGACCAGCCTATCTGTTCAGGACGCTTTATGTAGAAATACATGTATTAACATGACAGTAACAGACCAGCCTATCTGTACAGGTATGCTAAATGTAGAAATACATGTATTTAACATGACAGTTACAGACCAGCCTATCTGTACGGGACGCTTTACGTAGAAATACATGTATTAACAAGACAGTTACAGACCAGCCTATCTGTACAGGTACACAATATGTAGAAATACATGTATTAACAAGACAGTAACAGACCAGCCTATATGTGCAGGTATGCAATATGTAGAAATACATGTATTAACAAGACAGTAACAGACCAGCCTAGCTGTACAGGTATGCTAAATGTAGAAATACATGTATTTAACATGACAGTAACAGACCAGCCTATCTGTGCAGGTATGCTATATGTAGAAAAACATGTATTAACAAGACAGTAACAGACCAGCCTATCTGTACAGGTACGCAATATGTAGAAATACATGTATTAACATGACAGTAACAGACCAGCCTATCTGTACAGGTACACAATATGCAGAAATACATGTATGAACATGACATTAACAGACCAGCCTATTTGTACAGGTACGCAATATGTAGAAATACATGTATTAACAAGACAGTAACAGACCAGCCTATCTGTACAGGTACGCAAAATGTAGAAATACATGTATTAACATGACAGTAACAGACCAGCCTATCTGTACAGGTACGCAATATGTAGAAATACATGTATTAACAAGACAGTAACAGACCAGCCTATCTGTACAGGTACGCAAAATGTAGAAATACATGTATTAACAAGACAGTAACAGACCAGCCTATCTGTACAGGTTCACAATATTTAGAAATATATAGATTAACATTGAAGAAGAAGATTCTTATATAATCTAACTTTTCTTAAGCTAACCTGAGCACAACATGTTTTAAAGACTACACTAGAGTGAAACTTATTTAAGCCTTGTTTTTGAGAAACTTGGCTTAATGCATTTGCGTAAAATGTACTCCCAGATTACCCTGTTTGGACTCCACAGGGACAAGACTTTCCGCTTTTAGTGTTCTTTTGTTGTTGTTTTTAATCCAGTTTAGGCGGAAAGTGTCGTCAAAGATTATCCTGTGTAGAGTGCACAAGCTAATTTTGTACTCCCCTTTACGCACATTCCCTAAGACAAGTTTTCCCAAGGCAAAGCTCGCTTGGTATATGACTACTAGTCTGTGTCAGTGTGACAGCTTGTTAATATCTGTACGGTTCATTTGCCCTCTTGTATTTCAGAATGCTCAGAAGGCTGTTAGTGACACCTGGAGTTCCAGTCAACAAGATATCAGTTTTCATAGATGGCTACCATGACGTAAGTAAGAAATTGTTTTAATGCTGCTCATGACATAAGTGTTAGTTGATTGTAGATTTCCATACGTTCTCTCTACTCTATGACGAGATTAAGTTTTTATGCCCCCAGTAGGCTGGCATATAGCATTTGAACTGTATGTCCGTCCTTCCATCCGTCTCTCCGTCCGTCCGAAAACTTTTACATTTGCCATAACTTTTGCAATATTTGAGATAGCAACTTGATATTTGGCATGCATGTGTATCGTATGAAGCTGCACATTTTGAGTGGTGAAAGGTCAAGGTCATCCTTCAAGGTCAAAGGTAAAAAAACAAACCAAGGGAAGTCATAAGCTTTAAAGGGAGATAATTTATATTTATCATTTAGCAGGTACAGATCATTTAATATACATATTTTTTTTTATTATATCCCTTTAAAAAGTATAACATCCCTAGTAAAAATTATATGTACCTGCCAAATGATAAAAAATAAATAAATAAATGAAAGCGGCACAGTAGGGGGCATTGTATTTTTGACGAACACATCTCTTGTTTCTTTCAACAAATATTTTCATAAAACTTAAATACGATATGTTGTTTGTGACTTCTTCACAAAGCTAAATATGCAGTTCCATAACTGCTATAGCCCATGGTAAATTGACAGTTCAATCAGAAAGAGCTTTCGTGTGTCATGTAAGAATATTGTTTCTCATTTCTGTTTCAGTGATTTTATGTAAGAATTATGTTTCTCAACCCTGTTTCAGGTGTGTTTAATGTTAGAATAATGTTTCTCATTCCGGTTTCAGGTGTTTTATATTAGAATAATGTTTCTCAACCTCGTTTCAGGCGTATTTCATGTTGGCCCATTTTAAATTCACAGTTCAATCAGAGAAAGTTTTTGTGTTTTATGTTAGAATAGTGTTTCTCAACCCTGTTTCAGGTGTGTTTCATGTTATAAAAATGTTTCTCATTTCTGTTTCAGGTGTTTTATGTTAGAATAAATAAATGTTTCTCAACCAGGTTTCAGGTGTATTTCATGTTAGCCCATTTTAAATTCACAGTTCAATCAGAGATAGTTTTCATGTGTTATGTTATAATAATGTTTCTCATTTTGGATTTAGGTGTGATTCATGTTAGAATAATGTTTGTCCCTCTGGTTTCAGTTGTATTTCATGTTTCTCATTCCGGTTTTAGGAGCCACTAGCTGTTACGCGCCTGTTAAATGTCCGAGGTGTACAGCATGCACCACTGAGTCAAAACAATGCCAGGATCAGCCAGCACTACAAGTTCAGCCTTACAGAGACATTCAACACATTCCCGGTAGGTTATTACAGAGACATTCAACACATTCCCGGTAGGTTATTACAGAGACATTCAACACATTCCCGGTAGGTTATTACAGAGACATTCACCACATTCCCGGTAGGTTATTACAGAGACATTTACCACATTCCCGGTAGGTTATTACAGAGACATTCAACACATTCCCGGTTGGTTATTACAGAGACATTCACCACATTCCCGGTAGGTTATTACAGAGACATTCAACTCATTCTCGGTATTACATAACCAGAGCCTCATTTTGGGGAAACTATGCTCAATGCATGTGGATTCAATGTAGAACGACTTCTTTAAATCGAAATATACCGTAAAAACAGAAAGTTTTGTCTCTTGTTAGCCAATGCAGACTGACGAGCAGCAAACAGCATTAAACCTGAACAGACTGCGAGTTACTTGCAGGCAGTTCTGGTTTTATGCTGTTTGCACAAAGCCATTTTCACTCAGCTTCTAAGTTGGAAAGGGTTAAATAAAGCGGTCCAAATGCTTGCTGTGCATGTATAGTGTGTATAGAGTAACTTCACGTCACAGAAAAACTTGCCTATCTAAAGGCAAATCATTTTACAATTAGGGCTAACCGTTTCTGTTGGTTAAGCGCAAACTTCAAACTAAAAGATGCCTCGTGTTACTGTTGAGCACTATTAATTTTTATGGCCCCGAAGGAGGGCATATAGTGATCGGACTGTCTGTCCGTCACACTTTGCGTTTAGGTTTCGAAAAATGCTCATAACTTCTATGTCGCTTCAGATTACAATTTCATATTTGGCATGCATGTGTATATGGACAAGGCCTTTCCATACGCACACAAATTTTGACCCCTGTGACCTTGACCTTGAACTTAGGGTCAGCGTTTAGGTTTGAAATCTGCGTTTAGGTTTCGAAAAAAGCTCATTACTTCTACCAAGCGTTTATAATGGGCAGAAGTCATCGTATGGTGACAGCTCTTGTTTATACAGAAGTAAACGTTTCAATTATAATATTATAATAATAGTTATTGCTGAATTTTGGCAAGTGCATTATTTTCATAAGTCATATACTGTTTATTGCTTTTCAGGATGCCCAACATATCATTATCCTTGAAGAAGATCTTGATGTATCTCCAGATTTCTTTTTGTAAGTGAATTATAGGGTTCTCATTTTAAGCTCGACTATTATATATGAAATATATATAGTGGAGATATCCTACTCACCCCAGCGTTGGCGTTTCCGTTCCGTTAGCGTTAGCATGCAAATGTTAAAGTTTTCGTACTATCCCAATTATTTTAATTGTCCCTTGACATATTGCTTTCATATTTTGCATACTTGCATACCAACATGACCCCAACCTTTAAACAAGAGCAGACAGCTCTATCAAGCATTTTGTTATAATTATGGCCCCTTTTCCACTTAGAATATGCAGCAAATGTTAAAGTTTTCGTACTAGCCTATTTATTTTCATTGTCCCTTGACATATTGCTTTCATATTTTGCATACCGTAAATCCACGAATATAATACGCACTCGTGCTTAATATGCACCCCCAAGTTTGGTCAAAATTTATCGGTAAAAATTGAAAATCCGAGTAAAATACGCACTAAAAAATCAGTGTCCGAAATCGGCCGTTTCTGAAAAAATGTGTCAATATATTTTTGTGTTGTGAAAATAGAAAATCAATTTGGTGTTGTCAACTATCTGTTTCACAGTAATACCCTAGTATATTGATCGGGATGTGGTATAGTGCTGTTGTTATGACAGTTGCATAATAAATATCTCTGTCTGTTGTTTATATTACCATTGATTGTTACCAATAACACACGGGCCCCTTGCTGACATCCGGGTCAAGCAGTTATAATTACAAAAGAAAGAAGCAGAGACACTGTTTTTTGTTTTCACATTTAATTCAATTTGACAATATTGGGGACAACAATATTGGGGACGATTATAATTATAATAATAATGAAGTAATAAGAAGACAAAATGGTTACTTCCATTTTTATAGTTGTCTAGATGAATTACTTTTCCGAAGTGTTACAAACTCAATACTTTAATATAACTTACAATACAATTAAACCGCTCATGTTTTTCATGATCTCTTTAATTAAAAAACGCTGCTGTCATTAAGGCTAGTTTGGGAGTAAAAAACAAATTAATTAATTATCACCTTTCAATTTAATTCGGCAATCGGCATACAGGTGTAATAGACTCTATTAGCATCATATAACTAATTCGCTATTTTGTAGGCAGATGACGATATTAACTGTGTATTCAAAGTATACAGTGTCTGCGCATGAATGACCCAATATTATCCGATAGCTCCTCCTGTTCTCACGTTTCATTCAACAACGTCATTTCATGTGTAAGTGAGCTTAATGTTGATTGGCCAGCTACCATGCGCACTTCAATAACAATAAGGTCAAGCGATGTCTCATAATCGGGTATAGACTGGGTTATGTTTACTGTTCGAATTGCGAAAACTTTCATTAAAACAAAGAGACAAATATCGGAAACCAGTCTGATATAAATGGCGGATGTTTTCAATGAAATTTTACTAGATTTTCGCATTTTCACAAATGAGATTTTTATTGAGCCAAATTCTCAATGTTTTTGCAAATGGCTCAAATGGCGAACGACAGCGCGAGCCCTGTTGCACCCCTTTGATGTGATGGTGTAGTTCAAAATGGCTGCAGCGAATCTAATAACGATTAAGTTGAAAATTTGAACAGGAAAAATTTTGTTCTGCTCTAAACTCGTATATTATACGCACCCCCTACTTGAAGAAAAAATCGGCAGGTAAAAAAGTGCGTATTATTTTCGTAGATTTACGGTACTTGTTGACCAACATCACCCCAACCTATAAACAAGACCAGACAACTCTATCAAGCATTTTGTCATAATGATTGCCCCTTTGATACTTAGAATATGCATATTATTGACAAATCTATGTTAAAATTTGTGTACTACCCCAAATATTTCCTATATCCTTTGACAAATTGCTTTTATATGTTGCATACTTGTCTACCAACATGACCTCAACCTATAAACAAGAGCAGACCACTGTATCAAGCATTTTGACATAATTTAAGCCTGTTTTACACTTAGATAATTGAACATTTTGCTTAAATTGCCATAACTTCTTTATTTATGATCACATTTTATTATTACTTTGACAAAACAACACTTACCTGAATACCATAATGGATTCCACCCACACAATACACCACGCCCCTACCCAGAATCCCTCCCCCCCCCCCCCAACCTCACCCCCCCCAATTTTTTTTTGTTTTAAACATCATCTAATAATAAATGACCCCCCTACCCCCCCCTGTCAGAATACCCCTCATTATACCCCCTCTCAACCCCCCCCCCCCTCCCCCCAAAAAAAATATTTTTGTTTTCCTTTTTTTATTTTTGAAAGATCGTCTTATAAATTATTGAATATGAACAATTTCCCCATGATGGCTTATGTTATACTGTCAAGCACTCGAATAGTTGAGCGCGCTGTCCTCTGACAGCTCTTGTTGAGCTTATCTAAGCACTTAGATATAGCTTGATAGACCTGGAGCTTTTAGTATATCGTGTTTTCCATTCTCTGGCAGTGGGTGGGTGCAGTGGCAAATTTCTTGTAAAAACCTCTCCTAAACCCCTGAACAGATTTCAACCAATCTTCACAGGAATGATCATTGGTTGACCCTCATTCAAAATTGCTTAAATCCTTTCGGTCCATTGCATATTGAGGTCACGAGACTAAAAAGGGATTAAAAAAAAAAATTTTGGTAAGAAACCTCCAGGATCAAAGTCACATGATTTCTAAAGACTGACATAGCAAAAAAAACTATACAAGGGCAAAAACTGTAATATTTGCTATATAACATAATATGATGGTCCTCTACCAAGATTGTTCAAATCCTCATCCAAGGGTCAAAATTGACCCCAACTAGTGGTGACTTGTTTCCCTGATATGTAAATAATGAAAACTTAATGAATATTCTCCTTTGAAACTGGAAGACTAAAAGGGTTAAAACTGGTCTTTTTTGTGTTTCTTGTTTCTATTACATGTACATAGTGACAGTATCATATCCGGAACCCTACACAGTTTTTTATGTCCCCCAGTCTATAATGGGGGACATATTGTTTTTGCTCATTCTGTTTGTTTGTTGGTTTGTTTTTTGGTTTGTTTGCGTCAAACTTTAACATTGGCCATGACTTAAGCAATATTGAAGATAGCAACTTGATATTTGGCATGCATGTGTATCTCATGGAGCTGCACATTTTGAGTGGTGAAAGGTCAAGGTCATCCTTCAAGATCAAAGGTCAAATATATGGTGGGGACATAGTGTTTCACAAACACATCTTGTTTAAATAATGCCACTTGTTTCAAAACTAGCCCCTCCCATGTGCAGTTGCCATTTATTGTCAGGGATCATATTTTCCCGCAACATCAATCGGTCCGGATATAAATGGGCAAAAGTATCCGAAAATGTATATCCGAAATCATGACAAATTACGTTAAAATATATACCATTGATTTTGCCATTCATAAAGGTGGTTTAATACATGTACATGTAAAATTCCCTTAGGCATTTTTTTAAACGGAACGATTTTTCTCAACGGGTTTTATCATTTGATATTTCATTGTTGTTTCGTGTGCTGTTTTATCAGACTTTTTTCATCGTTGTCAATATTATTAATCTGTGTAAGTCTATACCAATGTTTTAAATTGTTGTCGACTCGATAATAGCTTACAAACATGCACTGAACCAAACCAATGTCTGTGCGTAGGTTGGCTACTGACAACAACAAACCAAATAATTATGAAATAATTTGTTGTCAAATAAACCACGGCCGATAGTTTAGATGCGTAGGGATTTAATCACGAGTGCGAAGCATTTGAAACCACGCATCTAATTTTCCGGTCGTGAGTTATTCAACAACAAAGTATAAAGTACATGAATTATTTCGATTCTAACACGGTTTTACTAAAGATCTATTCAATGTATAATATTTTTCTTGTGAACTATTTTATGTGAAGTTCCGCCCATAAAAATAACTATCGGCTGTTCTGTCGATCAGATCCGCGACTTTCATTCATAATTATATTACCGGATTATTACGCTGGTGGAAAATGTATCAGCATGTTTAGTTTAGTAACAGCGCGTGCATTCAGACGCGTCTTTTCGGATGCGTCTTTAATCCGCTGTTCACAAGTTTTTGATTCTTGGTCTGACGTGCAATAATCCGGTCCTGACCGGTTTAGAGACAGCAGCGAATGGTTTATCCCACCTAATCGAGATAAGAATGTCATTAGGGTGTGTTAGCATGTACACTGTGTAATCGATTTCATGACATGGGAATTTTAATAGCAAACAGAATCGGACCGACTGTTTGGGATTTTCAATCGGTCTTTCATGACCCCAATCGGTCTAGGACCGACAAAACCGAAAAAAATATGATCCCTGTTTATTGTGATTTATGGATATGATTAAAAACATATCCTCTGAAACTGTAAGGAAAATGGGTTTTGTATTTTTTTATGCAATATCATGTGGTGGTGCTCTTCCAAATTAGTTCAATGCATCATTGCGGTCAAAATTTTCCTCATCCAAGGGGTACCTTTTTTATGCTCCCCCAAAACAATTTGGGGGGAGCATTTAGTCGCCGCTTCGTCTGTCCGTCCGTCTGTCCGTGCAAATTTTTTGTCCGGGCTATTTTTCAGCAATTAATGACCGGAATTCAATGAAACTTTATGGGAAGCTTCACTACCAAGAGGAGATGTGCATATTATCAGCCGGTTCTAGTCAGATGATTTTTCACAGAGTTGTGGCCCTTTGAAATTTTCCATTAACTGTACAAATAGTGCAATTCTTGTCCGGGCTATTTCTCAGCAACTAATGACCGGAATTCAATGAAACTTTATGGGAAGCTTCACTACCAAGAGGAGATGTGCATATTATCAGCGGGTTCTGGTCGGATTATTTTTCACAGAGTTTTGGCCCTTTGAAATTGTCTATTAAAAAATTATTGTCCCCCCAACTACTGTGCTCTCAAAACGTTTTCTTTTATCTGAAAATGTAGTGCAATATTGTGACAAAAAAAAACTTTGGGGAGCATCACCCATCTCCGACGGTTTCTTGTTCCTTGATACTCTCCTTGCCTTATATGTTTTGTATCTGTTATGTAACAAAATATAATTATTCTCTGCCAAGTTTGTTCAAATCATGTCACTGTGATTTATATTGTCTGGCCCTGATTTTTAGTAAGCACAAAACATGACCACCATTTTCTAATCTGATTATAGTGAAACCTTGTTAACTCCTTAAGTCATATTTTTGCGCAATTTTTCATGAAACTTGCCCATACAATTTGTTCTAATGATATCTTGGCTGATTTCTAAAATGGTTATGGCACCATCACAAACGCTGCTCAGCGCAGTTCAGGGGTTTTGGGACTTCAAGCGACTAAGGGTCTTCAGTCTCTCTTGTTACCTAAAAATGGGTCTATGGTTGATAACTATTGTAATCATAGACTTTGTATTTTCCATTTGGTGAAAAAAAAACGTTCGTGATTAAATGTTCTTTAAATATGGATAGAAACAGATTGGAAAAGATATTTTTGTACTTCATTTAATTAGCAATATTTGTTTTGAGACTTAAGTATGTGTATGCAGTCAAAATCGGCCACAACTTATTTGCTTTTCTCCAGAAAGTAAATGAGTCTCATTTAAGTTCTTATATTTGTATTCATGTTCAATATTTGTCTGTTTGTAGGTACTTCCAGCAGACAATGCCCTTGCTGGTCAAGGATCCCACACTTTACTGTGTGTCTGCCTGGAATGACCAGGTACTACTTGTACAGGGATTTTTTCCCCCAAAATTACAGCCTCTTAATGATGCCCAATATGCCATTATATGTGTCATTATACAATGGAATGATTTGACCAATGGCAAAAAGAAATTATTTTTATAAAAATCTAACAAGATTTCCCAACAAAGTTGCAGAACTTTTCCAATAAACTTATTAATTGGTTTATTGAGTTTATTTTACAGGGACATAATTATGTAACACTTTATAACATCACTTTTAAAATGCAGTTTAACGTTCACTTATAAAAAATGAAAAACTGTTATTTATAATCAGATTAATAATAATTATGTTAGATATGAGGCTCCAAAAAAAATTCCTGTAGTTTACTGGGTAGCACTTACATGTAGCCATGATTCTAATGGTATGCAGGAAATCAAGTTACAAAACTATGTGTCTAAATGGAATGATCAGGTTTATGTGGACTAAGTAACACCCTGCTTTGGTTGTAATGATGTCATTTAGATATAGGGTAGAGCTAAACTGTGGGTGTCTGCATGGAATGATCAGGTATATGTGGACTAAGTAACACCCTGCTTTGGTTGTAATGGTGTCATTTAGATATAGGGTAGAGCTAAACTGTGGGTGTCTGCATGGAATGATCAGGTATATGTGGACTAAGTAACACCCTGCTTTGGTTGTAATGGTGTCATTTAGATATAGGGTAGAGCTAAACTGTGGGTGTCTGCATGGAATGATCAGGTATATGTGGACTAAGTAACACCCTGCTTTGGTTGTAATGGTGTCATTTAGATATAGGGTAGAGCTAAACTGTGGGTGTCTGCATGGAATGATCAGGTATATGTGGACTAAGTAACACCCTGCTTTGGTTGTAATGATGTCATTTAGATATAGGGTAGAGCTAAACTGTGGGTGTCTGCATGAAAAAATGATCAGGTATATGTGGACTAAGTAACACCCTGCTTTGGTTGTAATGATGTCATTTAGATATAGGGTACAGCTCAACTGTGGGTGTCTGCATGGAATGATCAGGTATATGTGGACTAAGTAACAACCTGCTTTGGTTGTAATGATGTCATTTAGATATAGGGTAGAGCTAAACTGTGGGTGTCTGCATGGAATGATCAGGTATATGTGGACTAAGTAACACCCTGCTTTGGTTGTAATGGTGTCATTTAGATATAGGGTACAGCTAAACTGTGGGTGTCTGCATGGAATGATCAGTTATATGTGGACTAAGTAACACCCTGCTTTGGTTGTAATGATGTTATTTAGATATAGGGTACAGCTAAACTGTGGGTGTCTGCATGAAATGATCAGGTATATGTGGACTAAGTAACACCCTGCTTTGGTTGTAATGATGTCATTTAGATATAGGGTACAGCTAAACTGTGGGTGTCTGCATGGAATGATCAGGTATATGTGGACTAAGTAACAACCTGCTTTGGTTGTAATGATGTCATTTAGATATAGGGTACAGCTAAACTGTGGGTGTCTGCATGGAATGATCAGTTAACTCTATTCTTTGCAACACTTACTTTGAATGATTCAGAAGGTGGATGTTTTAAGTCATGCACTGTGCATACACTGATAGGGCCTGTTGCCTGTCCAGAAGCTGGTCACTTTTACAGGTACTGATTTCTTCTTCCTGAAAACCATGGGTATAGGATAGGAATAATTAGTTAAGATGTGAATCAATTATGTCTCATGTGTCATAATTCCTTGCCCTTTAGTGCAAGGGGTGACACCATAATAAACAATCACTTAACTATGTTCTCTGCAATTATGACATGGTGATAAGGTAAAACACTTTTAAAAAATGAACAAATCATCATTCCATTGTGGACTTCACCCATAGGCCCACATGGGATATGGAAAAGGTTTACAACTAGTACCCTTGGCAAGTAAATCATTGAAACTGTGATTCAGTACAGTCCCTTTTTACAGGGATATAAACACTCATCTTTTTCATGGATATGAACACTCATCTTTTTCAGGGATATGAACACTCATCTTTTTTAGGGATATGAACACTCGTCTTTTTCAGGGATATGAACACTCATCTTTTTTAGGGATATAAACACTTATCTTTTTCAGGGATATGAACACTTATCTTTTTCATGGATATGAACACTCGTCTTTTTCAGGGATATGAACACTTATCTTTTTAAGGGATATGAACACTCATCTTTTTCAGGGATATGAACACTCCTCTCAGGATGAGAGGCTGCTGTACCGGATTGAGACAATGCCTGGACTCGGTTGGATGTTGAAACGATCGCTGTTTATGGATGAGCTGTTACCACAGTGGCCCTCAGCTGACAAGGTATACTGGAGGGTGACACTTTACCATGAGTTTGAATGGTATGAGTCTCATTGTGGGAAAATTGGGTAAAATTCATGTGGGTAAAGTGTCGTCCCATATTAGACTGTGCAGTCGACACATGCTTATCAGAGATGACACTTTCTGCATAGACTGGATTTTCTTTTAAAAGAAACTTGTTCAACAAAAAATTCAATAAAAGCGGAAATTGTCGTCACTCATGATAAGCCTTTGCAACATGCAGTCCAATGTTCCCAGAACCAGGCTCTTATGCTCATGGTTGAGATTGTTTTGAGTAATTTATTATAATATAATAATTGTTTGGGGGGAGGGGTAGAGGTAGCCGTTGGAAAGAGATATGATGCATATGAAAGTGTGCATCTTATGTGCATTTATTCAAAGGATGTTTACTGTTTATTTTGTTTCACAATCTTGTGAGTATTATAATGAAATAAAAATACTTAAGCAAAATAAATTTAATTAAAAATGCTATATTATCAGGTGATTGTTATCAGAAAACTGAAGATAGCCTGTTGTTAATTTTTGGTATTTAAATAATCCATTCAGTGTGTTTTGTATGAAGTTTTAAATAATTATTGTTTCGTGGATGTACGAAAGTAAGATTTTGATATTCGTAAGTCTGTCTGCAAATATGGCTTTGTAAAGAATTTCTTAAATTTAGATTTTTTTCTTTAGATATTGTAAAAATGTGTAAAATGTAAGAAGTAATATTGTAATACGTGTAAAATAGCGACATTGAATTTGAGTTTTTTCTTGAAAAATTGTGCATATATAAGTAATCCCTGATAATTCTGTATGCAAATTTGCAGCTTTGGGACTGGGACATGTGGATGCGAAACAATGGAATCCGAAAGTCTCGAGAGTGTATCATCCCAGACGTGTCCCGTACCTACCACTTCGGGGCCAAGGGTCTGAACGTCAACCCACACTTCCAGGAGAGTTATTTCAGCAAGCACAAACTACAGAGTAAACCAGATGTGAAACTGAAGGATGTGGATAAGTAAGTGTCATTTAATACACAAGTAAATCGAAAAACACACAACTTGTTTGAATTTAAACTAGAAATGGCGCGGCTGACGCGTATCCCCACGCCGCAGATTTTGACCTAGGGGTCAGATCAAAATTCCAAATAGTGCACTGTCACACATATGCTCATAGCTACCATGTGTTTAATTTTCGAAGTTCTAGTTCTTATAGTGTAGGAAGAGATAGTGGCCAGGACGGACAGACTGACAGCGGAGATAACCACATAATGCCCCCGCTCAAATTCGGAGCGTGGGGATAAAATAATGTGATTGAAAGATGTGGATAATTAAGTAACAGTTAAAACGAAAGGAAATATTACAAAACAACAAATTATTGATTGAAAGATTTGCAGAAGTTAGTAATTGCTAATACACTTCAAAACAAGTATGTAAACAATTATTGTATCACATACATATGTTATGTATTATTTATGATAAATGGACTCGCACTAGAAATTATAGTATATTTTTGTTTTGCTCTGCAATTACAAATACAGGGAGTTGGCAATTGCAGAAATCAAGTTAATAATTAGGAAATACCCATAAGAATTCAGGTCAGAATATTTTTAATACACCTTTTTGCATTCAATTTGATATAAATTGTGTTAAATATGTTAAATTCCAGAATTACCAGTGAAAATTACGAAGTTTTAGTTCGAGATTTAATTAAAAGTGCCAAAGTGCTGGATCATTCCAAGAATCCATGTGATGAACACTTCATTCCTGACTCTAATGTAAGTTGATCTATTCATTAAAGAAGATTAAGTCTCCAACTTCTTTTCTGTAGATTTATAGAAGATGTATTGTAGGTTAATCCACTGTCAATTTCAGTTAAGCCATTTAAATTCAACAGCACAGAGCTCCAAATTTTTTTCTTACAAATTTGCTTTGAAACACTTAAATACTTTTTTTTCAAAATTCAGTTGAGAAACTATTCTACATGTAAAGGTAGGTGAGGCTAGTAAAATAACAGCTGTAATAATTATCTATCAAATATGTGAATGAAAAGTAGGGCCGAGGGTACTCTGTGATATCATTTCTATCAATACTTGCCTTAGAACCAACACCATTGCTATGATCACTGTATTCCAAAGCCAAAAAATTCGGGAGTTCTCTGTCAATTTATCCAAAAACAGGGAGTACCATAGAGAAAAAAAGTTCCAAAGAGTATTTTAGCAATTTGTTAATTTCATACATTCTTATTTGTTTGGTACATTGTAACATGTTGAAACACAAAGGTTCTATGTTTATCATGAAATAATGATTGCATATGTTTTATAATTCTATCACACTGCACATTGAATGGATTTTAAATGCTTCAGAGATCAATTACAAGCCTGATGTGTATTTTTTTTGTAGGATGAGACATTTGTTTTGTATATAAAGATGAAAACCCCTCAGGATTATGAAACATGGAAACAGCTTGCCAGGGTATGTTACCGGGTAGCTATTGAATTGAACTAGATGAACCAAGTGTAACAAATAAAGTTTATTGCATTTTTTTAATACCATATATATACATAAGATCTCCTTATAATTGAAACTACTAGTCTTTGTTAATTGCACTTTCGTTATAAAATGAGTTAGCATTTGAATATGCAATAGAAAAACAATGTTTTTCAATATAGTTAAATTTCAATATTGTTTGTTTTAGTGCTACAAGCTGTGGGATTTGGACGTGAGGGGATTCCACAAGGTAAGAGTTGTCTATGTGCCTAAACATTTATGATAAATGTTACACTCTTTTGTCATTAACATCTTTAAAGCATGCATGTGTCACACTGATATTTGTATGGGTGTTTAAGACACCTGAGTGAAAGCCAGGTAGCTCCGTTGGTAGAGCACTGGACTATGAACCTGATGATCGTGGGCTCCTTCCCAGGCTTGGCGACATTACTTGTGTCAGGGTTGATCATGAAATGGGCAATGCTCTGTCAAAAGGGGGTTAAATGCATGTGCGTAAAGTGTCCTTCCAGATTAGCCTGTGCAGTAACCATAGGCTAATCAAGGACGACACTTTAGGCCTCAACTGGATTTTTCCTAAGAAGAGACTTTCTTCAAACCAAAAATATGATAAAGGTGGAAAGTGTTGTCCCTGACTAGCCTGTGCGGACTGCATCAGACCCCCCTTTTCGCAGAGCACGGCAAAAATCTATTTTACAGCCGTTGCCCTCCCCCCACCTTCCACCACTGATTAAAGTAGGGCAGTTGTCAATTACTAGAAGAATTAAGTGTGTGCTCGAAGTACTGGTTAATCAGCTAACCCAGGACAAGTTTGTGTTTGTTAATTGACTGCCGTGGTATGACTCAATTACTGTTGCAAACTTACACGAGGGAACAAATTGCAAAGAACAGAAATTAAAGTAAAATTACAGGAGAACATATATTACATTTATATTCTTCTGATAAGAAAGTATTGCATTTCATGTTTTAAAGGTTTTATAAAGAGCTGTTGAGATTTTATAGTAAGCTTGATTTTTAGCTCATGTATTTTTTTAAACAAAATCGGCATCGGCGTCCGGTTAAGTTTTGCATTTAGGTCCACTTTTCTCATAAAGTATCAATGCTATTGCATTCAAACTTGGTACACTTACTTACTATCATGAGGAGACTGGGCAGGCAAAGTAAAATAACTGTGGCTTGCATTTTGACAGAATTATGTGCCTTTTTTATACTTAGAAAATTGAAAATTTTGGTTAAGTTTTGTGTTTAGGTCCATTTTACTCCTTAAGTATCAAAGCCATTGCTTTCATACTTGCAACACTTATTTACTATCGTAAGGGGACTGTGCAGGCAAAGTTATGTAACTTTGACTGGCATTTTGACGGAATTATGGGCCCTTTATACTTGAAAATTTGGTAAAGTTTTGTGTTTTGGTCCACTTTACCCTTTAAGTACTTGGAACACTCGCAAACTATCATAAGGGGACAGTAAAGGACAAGTTGCATAACTCTGGTTGTCATTTTTTCGCCCTTATTTGACGTAGTAACTTTGAATATATGGTTACATTTTGTGTTCAGATCCACTTTACTTCTTAAGTATCAAGGCTATTGCTTTTAAACTTCAAATACTTTCATGCTATCATGAGGGTACTGTACCTGGCAGGTTGAATTTTACCTTGACCTTTGAATGACCTTGACTCTCAAGGTCAAATTATTAAATTTTGCTAAAATTGCCATAACTTCTTTATTTATGATTCGATTCGATTGATACTTTGACAAAACAACTCTTACCTGATAGAATCCACCCAAACCATCCCCCACGTACCCGTACCCCCCCCCCCCCCCCATTATCTTTTTATAGCTTACCTGAGCACAACGTGCTCATGGTGAGCTTTTGTGATTGCCTTTTGTCCGCCGTGCGTTGTGCGGCGTCAACATTTGACTTGTTAACTCTCTAGAGGCCACATTTATTGTCTAATCTTCATGAAATTTGGTCAGAAGATTGGTCTCAATGATATCTTGAATGAGTTCGAAAATGGTTACGTTTGCTTGAAAAACATGGCTGCCAAGGGGCGGGGCATTTTTCCTTATATGGCTATAGTAAAATCTTGTTAACACTCTAGAGGCAACATTTATTGACTGATCTTCATGAAACTTGGTCAGAAGATTTATCCCAATAATATCTTGGACGAGTTCAAAAATCATGCCGGTTCGTTGAAAAACATGGTTGCCAGGGGGTGGGGCATTTTTCCTTATATGGCTATAGTAAAACCTTGTTAACACTCTAGAGGCCACATTTATTTTCTGATCTTGAAACTTGGTCAGAAGATTTGTCCCAATAATATCTTGTTATCTCAGGTGAGCGACTTTGGGCCTTTCAGGCCCTCTTGTTATAATTAAAATCATCTTATAAATGACCATCACACCCTCACACTATACCGCCCCACCCCCCACCCCCAAAAAATAATTTATATGCCCCCGGTAGGGTGGCATATAGCAGTTGAACTGTCCGTCAGTATGTCAGTCAGTCTGTCCGTCCGAAAAAAACTTTAACATTGGCCATTACTTTTTCACTTTTTCAAATAGCAACTTGATATTTGGCATGCATGTGTATCTCATGGAGCTGCAAATTTTGAGTGATGAAAGGTCAAGGTCATCCTTCAAGGTCAAATGTCAAATTTATGGTGTATGTTTGTCCGAAAACTTTAACATTGGCCATAACTTTTTTAATATTGAAGAAAGCAACTTGATATTTGGCATGCATGTGTTTCTCATGAAGCTGCACATTTTGAGTGGTGGAAGTTCAGGGTCATGGTAAACCTTCAAGGTAAAAAAAAAATATAAAAATTCAAAGCGGCATTTTTATGAAGCTGCACATTTTGAGTGGTGGAAGTTCAAGGTCAAGGTCATTCTTCAAGGTCAAAGGGCAAAAAAATAATTTCAAAGCAGCATTATCATGAAACTGCACATTTTGATTGGTGGAAGTTTAAGGTCAAGGTCATCCTTCAAGGTCAAGGTCATCCTTCAAGAATAAAGGTCAACAACAAAAAAATTCAATGCGGCGTTATCATGAAGCTGCACATTTTGAGTGGTGGAAGTTCAAGGTCATCCTTAAAGGTCAAAAATAAAAATAAAATAATTTCAAAGCGCGTTCTCATGAAGTTGCACATTTTGAGTGGTGGAAGTTCAAGGTCAAGGTCATCCTTCAAGGTCAAGGTCATCCTTCAAGGTCAAAGGTATTTTTTTTTTTATTCAAAGCGGCGTTCTCATGAAGCTGCACATTTTGAGTGGTGGAAGTTCAAGGTCATTCTTCAAGGTCAAGGTCATCCTTCAAGGTCAAAGGTAATTTTTTTTAATTCAAAGCGGCGTTATCATGAAGCTGCACATTTTGAGTGGTGGAAGGTCAAGGTCATCCTTCAAGGTCAAGGTCATCCTTCAAGGTCAAAGGTCAAAAAAATAATATTTCAAAGTGGCTTTCTCATAAAGCTGCACATTTTGAGTGGTGGAAATTCAAGGTCAAGGTCATCCTTCAAGGTCAAAGGTAAAAAAAACACATCTCTTGTTTTTTTCAAACATGGTTAAAAAACACAAATATTTATTTTTGTTATTTTATTTTTGAAATACCTTCCAACCATCCCATCCCACCCAAGTATCCCCCCCCCCATTTTTTTTTGTTGCATTTTTGGAAGATAATGTTATAAATGACCACACCCCACACTATACACCCCTCTCCACCCCACCCTTTCTTCCTTTGTGATTGAAATTGAGATAGGTCCCTACACCTTTAAAAAGAAAAATAGATGAGCGGTCTGCACCCACAAGGGGGTGCTCTTGTTTAAATTGTACCTCTCGTTTTGTACAGAGCATGTGGCGACAGTTCCTACATGGGAAACATCTGGTGATAGTGGGTGTCCCTGCCTCACCGTACTCGTAAGTACACAAGTATTTATGCTTTGATGTGGGGCAAAAATTGTCATATTTTATATGAACCTTTAAGTGAATTCTTTTTACAGACTTTTACTTGTTTAACACATCTTTATTTTTATTCAAACCAAACGTATTTGTGATGAAAGACAAACAAATAAACATCCTCTTTGTATTCTTCAGTGATCTCAAGCCTGCTGATGTGAATCCCATATACCTGCAAGAGCCCAAGAAAGAGACTCCAGCAACAGAGAAACCTGGCTGAACTTCATAGTCTCATAGAACATGGGCTCTCTTATAATAGTTATATATATGCATATAGACTGCACGCTCATATATGCTTATAGTTGATCTATATACATTGGAGAATGTGAGATTACCAATATATACATACATAATGCGTGCTGACCCAAGAACACATGAAAACTGCAGACTGAGCTCTTTATACGCACATAGATATGCTGCATGACCTTTATATACACACATAAAAATGTGGGTTGACCTCTATATACACACATAGAAATGCCGGTTGACCTCTATATACACACATAGAAATGTGGATTGACCTCTATATCCATACATAGAAATGCCGGTTGACCTCTATATACACACATAGAAATGCCAGTTGACCTCTATATACACATATAGAAATGTGGATTGACCTCTATATCCATACATAGAAATGCCGGTTGACCTCTATATACACACACATAGAAATTTGGGTTGACCTCTATATACATACATAGAAATCCTGGTTGACCTCTATGAGGATAGACAATGCAGGTTGATCATACACTTCAAAGTACATATAATTAAAGAATAAAGGCTGATGCACATATGCTTATATATGTTTCAGGTTTTAATAGGATTTATTTCAGAATACCTTAGGCTTTTATCCCATGAGAACGCATACATATAATAGATATAATACACAATGTAGTCAACAGCGGTCAATGACATACAGGCATATAAACATATAATTTTAGCAATATAAATTTAAAATTTACAACATTGAGATTAATACCAATATATAAATTAATACACGGGTACTATGTAGACTCAATACATACACATATGGAATAGAAAGTCTGCAGTCCTGCTTATTGTTGTAGGATGCGGGTGAAGCAGTGTCAGATGGTATGCATCATGTTGTTTACTTTTTGCATTCCCTTGTATTTACATGTATTGCCAAGGAAATTATATAAACTGTCTGTTCATGCAGTATGTAAATAAAGTGAGTGTCTAGTGAGTGACTGAAATGTGCAAGTCACATGTGTAGAATTTAAAAATGTCTGAACTTGAGCATAATTGATTTCTATGAAAAGAAGTGAGAGTAATAAACTGTGATACTTCTGAAGTTGTTTTTTTTAAGTACTCGCAAATGGAAATTTTTAGCCAAAGATGAAAATCTAGAAATATGTGATCAATTGAAACATAATTTTGTTTGTTTCCAAAGATAAATACTGACCTCTGCCATTGGCAAGCATGACTATGATGCTGTTTTACCAAATGAATTCTTTTTGGTCTGTTACATATACATGAGCCTGGCTCTGTGAAAAGGGGATTTAATGCATGTACGTAAATAAGTGTTGTCGCACAATAGCCAGTGCAGTTGGCACAGGCTAATCAGGCACAACACTTTAGCCCTAAACTATATTTTTCGCTAAGAAGAGGCATAAAAGCGGGAAGTGTGGTCCCTGCTTAGCCTGTGCAGACTGCACTGGCTTATGTGCGAGGACACTTTACGCACATGCATTAAACCACTTTTTTCACAGAGCACGGCCTCAATATATTCTGTGTTAATGTCTGTTATTTAGAAGAAATACAATTGTTTAAGAATCAGATGATTTTGGTCTCTGATGGTGATTTTGATATTGAAAGTAAAAACTGACAAATATTTTGTTGTGAAAAAATCTGTGATTATTTTTGCTGTTTTATAAATCCAGCTATAGATTTCTGTATGTGTGTCTGTTAAAACCTTCTGCTGTTCATTCGCCTGTCTGTTTATCAGAAACTGAAATAAGAGAAAAGTTCATATCATTTAACTGGATCATGGCTATTTCTCAGAAGCACTGAAGAGTATTATAAAACAATACTTGATATATTTACCAAGGGTCATGTGTTACTTATAAGAGACCATTAAATTTTTATAATAATTAAAAGGTCAGTTTTCTGTTCATACTAAAATGGTACAAAACTAAATATTTCTTTTTCTCAACAACTACATAATATTGTCATGAAACATGGTATACAGATCTGACTTAATGTTTGCCTTTACTGGAATCCTTTCCTCTATTCACCCATCAATCCGTCTCTGTGATCTGAGAAAAATTAAAAGACTTGAAAAGTACATAGATTGTGATCATGAAACTTGATATACATAGGTATTAAGAGTGATGAGAGGATTAAATTGACCATTCATTCCTGTACATTTTATCTAGAAAGTGACTTGAAATGAAGTACACAAAATAATGCATTTTTTGGGAAGGTTCATGACATACAAAAGTGAAACTTCTATCTATCATGATTAGCAATGTGACGGTAATACACATATTCTTCCTTCAAAAGTAGTCGATCATCTGGTAAAAAATCTTAATAATGCTGTGCTAAATACAGATTTTCATTATGAAATCTTACATGTGAACAGATAATTTGCAATATGAACGTTATGCAAATATATATTGTAATTGATTAGGGTCATTTTTTTGCCTTCTACACGAGCTGTTATTCTACCCAGTTTGGCTTTTGAAGTAAATTGATATTAAATAATATGTAAATAGTATAGTTATAATGAAAAATGTTGCTTCTGTTTGTATGTTCGTTGATTTAGTGTTATTGGTATCTTACCACCTATGCTGTAAATAGTTAATTCTATTTATGTTAAATAATACTATTTCACTGGATGATAGTGTATTAGCTTAGTGTGTCATTTGTATATTGTCAAACTATATTTATATTTATAGTAAATGGATGACAATGGGAACATGTATGTATTCAATTAAATCAAAGTGCTTCCACCTACAACTTTAATACTTCATATGTAGTTGCACCTTGATGAGTTCTACACGCCACGCCCATTTTGGGTCACTAGAACAAAGGTAAAGGTCACTGTGACCTCTAAAAGAAAAAAAAAATCTGACAAGCTTTCCCAGCCGAGCATGGCACCCGTTATGCGATGCTCTTGTTCAAAATTAATCTGAAGTTTGAAATGAAGACAAGCCATTCAAATATATAAATAGTGTGTCTTAACGCATGGGTCGAAATGTGTGTGCACTTTTTATCATCCTATTTATTTTATAGAGATAACTTAGGCAAAATAACAACAACATGGCCCATTTTGACATTCTGAAAGCATGGAAAGTATGATGAAAATGGTAATGAGAACTGAATATAAAGAAAATTTGCAATCTCTTATAACTAATCACCATCATATAAAATGAACATTGTTGGAATAACAAATAGCTAATTCTCACTAAGAATATAATTTCATGATGGTAATTCCCTGTACAAAACATTTGCTTTCTGATACCATATACAAATTCAAAATATACAATAAGATAATTGATGAAAATAAATAAAACATAAATCTAAGAGCAATACTTTTTACACACAAATTAGGTAGTCATAAAGACAGCCCTGTTCACCCGTACTTTGTTGTTAATGCATTACTTGTTACCCTAGCAGTTCACACGGTGTCAACAACTTTGACCTAAACATGGGCATAGAGCACTAATGCGTAGCTGTTTTACCCAGCTTTTCACCTTAAATGACTTACATAACGCCAGCAGACACGCATGATTATATTCGAATAGTTCATAGGCTGATTCGAGATAAAACCTCTGAACTTGGGCTACATCACTGTTTCTGTGCTCAGTGTAAAAGATGTAGCACTGTTTAGTGTAAGGAATTCTCGACTACTCTGTATGTTCAAACAACACAAATTGTGGCCCAATTACAATTACGCGTTAAAATCCATCTCACAGAATTTCAGCGTCAGTACTCATTCATAAATCGCCCAGGGAATATATAATTGACTATGGACAAACACAGTTTTTCTTTCAAGATGAGAAAACAAACACTACCGAAATAGTATAGTGTCATGATAAGAGGGAAATCGTTTAATTATCCAACCACAAATGTTTGCCGTACTCTGTCAGCACGTCTGGAAATCGTTCCTGAACGCCTGGATAGGCTGCCCTTATTTACCAGTTTGCTATTTTCAATTCAGTTTTGTATCGAAAAGCATACTGCTTAAATGTGCCATTTACAATTCGCGATGAGACTTTTAATGATCCTCGTCATGGGAAACTGGGTCTTATTCCATATGCGCCAATCATAAATATAGCCAAACTCAGCCTGTGCATCTCTCAGTCTCGTCAGGAAATACATAATGAGACCAAAACACATTGAGTGATTTTATATCGAACATCATCGTCTCTGACCAGACTGCGCAGGTTGGGCTTAAGATACGCTGGCTGAAATGCAAAAGACCCATTTTCGCATGGCGCAGCTATGAAAGTGTGATTTGCAGCCGATCTGTTTCTCGGCATCTCAGCGATAAAGCTCGTAGTCATGCTTCACGTAGACAATGTCGTTCTGACTACTCTGATCCTTTACAGTACTTTACTGTCTCGGATTGTAATGTCGCTGTACCCTTGGTTCCACTTCCAGTTTCCAGTTTAACATTTACACATGTTGCTATGACTGGTAATAGTTCGAAGACCTTGACTTCTGGTGTTTATCTAAATACTACGGATACTTGCTTTGCTCCACGGGTATCGGCTACACTACCTCGTCGGGTACCTCCTCCTGCTGCACCGTCGAATCCGGACACTTTGTGGTTTCAAGATTCTTCCGGACAATTTGTACCGGTCAATTCTGATGATTTACCGTCTTCTTCCGGTTTTAATTATCAGGGTGTTGATTTTGTGGATAGTCATTCATCATTACCATATACTCACAATCTGGTGTTTGATAATCGGCTTGGCAATTCCACTTCTGTTTCCGCTGATTCAATGCACACTGCTGGTGTCGTAGACAAAGAGGCCGATTCAGAGGCAGATTTCAATAATGACACTTATAAATATTTGGCATCAATTAATCAGATCTATGAACTGATATTTCGAACTCTCGGTGATGATTATTGCCCTAGACCTGCTGAGATGTCTACCAATTCTACGATCTCTATCACGGAACAATAAGTTCGTACAATTGATCCCAACATGCTTTCTAAGGCTACTTCTCGCCTTGATACACGCCTTCCTATTGGTTCTACTGTCTTATCAGTTTTTCAATCGTTGGAATCAGCTAATAAGGCCATTCCAAAACGTGGAGAACTGTGAAAAGTGCCTAAGGATTTATCTGATCCTAAACAGAATGAACGTGCTAGAAGCTACAAACCTCCGGTACCAGATCAAATTTCCGGCTTGGATTTTGCTAAATTACCGGTTCAGGATCCTGACATCAATAAGCTGTTGCTTATTATGCCTACTTCTTCAACTCCTGTTTCTGTACCTTATTCCATGCTGGTACATTGGGAAGGGAGAGAACGCAGATCTTTAGGTCTTACCAACCAGATAGATCTCATGCTAGCAACTCTCTTGGAGTTGGTGTGTGAATGGTCAGACGCGGTTCCTGAAGAACTTCGTGATTTGTTAATTCATCTTTCACGAACAACATTGTCCCTTTTACATAATGCTGCTTCTTCAATGTCGGAGATGCTAAGGATTCGTAGAGATCTTATCCTTTCATCTTTACCTAAAGATTTTCTTTTAGAACCAGGTATGAATTCTCTCAGAACGGCGCCTCTCTCATCAGGATTTCTTTTCGGTGGAATGATACAAGACGCAATTTCAGCGGACAAAGATGATCAACTTCATGCTTCTTTAGCTAGAAACAACTCTGGATAACGCCAAGGGGCCTTTAAGCGACCAGCGTCTAGACCACCGGCAAATCCAGTAGTTAAGAAGGATAAGAGGAATAACATTTTCTCTAAAAGGCCTTCCTTGAATCCTCGGTCAGTTTCTAATAAACAGTCTTCATTTAACAGACCTTCTGTTTCTCAGAAATCTTCTGTTAAGAAATCTGGTAGAAAGAACAAACCTCAGCCGGATAAGAGATATTCCAAACCTTTTACCGGCAGGGGCGGACTTCCTCCTTATCAGCCCTAGGTACCTACCCTTTCTACCGCCTTCTCCTCCGATGCCGGAAATACCAGTAGGGGCCAGACTTCTACATTTTTCAAATCGTTGGCTGCGTATAACTTCGGACGCTTAGGTTTATTCTCTTGGTACAGAAGGCCTGACTTTTCAATTCGAAAACAGACCTCCACTTTCTCGCGTCCCTATAGAGCTGGTATCTCCGCATCCACCTATTCCAAGGTCCATTCTCGGTCTCTTGGAAAAACAGGCGGTAGAAAGGGTTACAGACCCTTATTCTCCAGGATTTTACAGTCGTCTTTTTCTTGTTCAAAAGAAAAATGGTTCCTGGAGATCAGTAATAGACTTAAAAGTTTTCAACATATATCTACTCAAACCAACTTTCAAGATGGAGACTCCTTCCTTCATAAGGAATTCCATCAAACCTCTGCACTGGGGGTGTCCTTGGATCTGGAAGCGTACTTCCATGTTCCTATACATCCCAATTAACGGAAGTACCTTCGTTTCGCATTTCGAGGCCAGGTATACCAGTTTCGAGCGATGCCAATTGGGTTGGCAACAGCTCCGCTAGTCTTTACCAAACATATGGCTGCAGTAGGAGAACATCTCCGAGTTCACGGTATTCTGCTTCTTCAGTATTTCGACGACTGGCTGCTACACCAGCTCGATCGTCAATTGCTTCTGCACCATCTGTAATTTTCTTGGAAGGAACTCCTATCACTAGGGCTCCTTCTAAATGCAGACAAATCAGACCTCATTCCGTCTCAAGATTTCACCTTTGCGGGAATGAATTTCATAACTCACATCAACAAGGTCAGAGTGTCTCCTCAACGTATATCAGACCTTTAGGTGAAGGTCAATTGGGTTTTGTTCCAATCTCATATAACAGCTTAAGTGTTCCTATCTCTCAACGGTATCTTAATCTAAGTAGCAGACTTTGTGCAGGTAGACGTCTGTGCCTTCGTCCTCTTCAGCATTACCTCTCAGCTTGTTGGAAATGGTCTCCGGACAATCTGCTATTCGAATTCTTCCGGAATTAATACCTCATCTTCAGTGGTGGCTAGACGAGGAGACTCTCCTGGCAGGAGTGCACCTTCTTGCTCCGCAACCGTCGTTGTATCTTATGACGGACGCGAGAAAGGCAAGGTGGGGTACTCATCTGGAACCACTCAGTCTGATAGTTTCAGGGTTTTGGTCTCATCAGGAGTCACATCTACATATCAACAATCTAGAAATGCGAGCGGTCTTTCTAGCTGTATCCCATTTCCAGTCACATCTTAGAGACTCTTGTGTGATGGTGTCAACAGACAACACATCAGTTGTGACTTACATTCAGGCAAAGGGGGGTAACACATTCTCACTCCCTGTATGTGGAAACCATGGAATTACTTGTTCTTTGCAAGACGCTCAACATTTTTCTTCTAGCCAAATATATTCCAGGACGCCTCAACGCCCCGGAGGATGGTTTGTCTCGCAAACACCAATTACTTCCATCAGAGTGGACACTTCATCAAGAGGTGACCAATCAGATTTTTCTCATATTCGGTTATCATCTGGTCGATTGATTTGCAACCAGACACAACCACAGACTTCCGCTGTATGTGAGTCCAGTTTACGATCCAGCAGCGTGGGCAGTAGACGCGCTTTCGTTCGATTGGGACCAACTGGACGCCTACGCTTATCCCCCTATTCTGATTCCTCAAATATTGGAGAAAATCAGAGTGAGTTCGTGTCGCATACTCCTGATTGCACCTTGGTGGCACAGGAGATCGTGGTTCAACGATCTTCACAGTCTCCTGTGCGATTATCCCAGGACACTTCCTCACAGATCAGATCTTCTGTCTCAAAGAGGCAGACTTCATGCGGATCCAGCAATGTTCCATTTACACGTCTGGCCGTTATCATGGAATCTCTGCAAAAGAAACGCTTTTCTGTCAGGGCTTCAACCCTCGTTGCTTCTGCAAGGAGAAAGTCCACCAGAGCAGTCTATGATGCTCGATGGAAGCTCTTCTCTAATTGGTGTATTCGAGTTGGATCTGTAATGTTGTTGTGTCAGCCAGGATTCCTTGCTAAAATCAACTTCCCTCTATGGCTTCTTAACCCTTCAACGTTCCAAGTCTTTCTTAAACTTGTGGACATGAAGATGATGATAGACTTCTTTGCCCGGTCAGGGCGTTGAAGTTCTATCTTAAAAGAATAAAGTCTAATCGAGGTTCTCACAAAAGACTTTTCATTCCGTTAAAAGGGGGGTGTCTGCGGCATCTATTTCTCGTTGGGTAGCCTCGACTATTAAGAAAGCTTATTCATCTCTCTCATCTAGAGATTTATCCCTGTTTAAGATTTGACCGCATGAATTAAGAGCTCTTTCGGCTTCGTGGGCGTATATAAATAATGTTCCACTTTCTGAAGTGCTTTAAGCTTCTTTCAGGAGGAATCAGACCACCTTTTCCTCTTACTATCTTCGTTCTCTTGGGTGTCAACACGACAATTTATATATGTTGGGTCCTCTTGTGGTTGCTCAACAGTAGTTTCTTCCATGGCGTAAATGTGCTGGCGCTATCCAGAAACTAAAATACAATACTGCTCTAACGAAGATTATCTGAGGACATATTTCTGCTATCTCTGGCTGAAAAACCTAAATATGGGTTTTTCCTGTGATGGAAAAATATAACGAGAACCTCCTGCCACAGCTACAAAATCAGCTAGGGATAGCAGGTATGTAATTATGACATTAAAACAAATTTTCTTTAAATAAAATTCATTTCAATTATTAAATACTTACCTGCTATCGGTTAGTCCCACCTCCCACCCCGCTCATCGTTTAATATTTTCATAATTGCATGAAAAGTAAGATGAATTTCGGTTCTTGATTTCCGGTTAGGTTACATTGTACTATGTTTAACTTGATCTGTTTTCAGTTAGAGAGGTGGCCGAATTCCGGCGCTTGAAGATTTCTGATGAAGCTAACCCACCTTAAAAGGTATAGCTAGGGATAGCAGGTAAGTATTAAAAAATTAAAATTAATTTTATTTTAAGAAAATTTGTTTTATTTTCCCGCATCTATTAATAGCCTCAGATTATGAATGACATGTGCTGAGCAAAAATACAACTTCGTTAAGACGCAGCAGATAGTGGACTATTTTAATCATTCATAAACATTCTCTTCCGCGACACGTATATAATATTTTATGCACACATAAAAGATTTTATGTCATTGTACGATTTCTTAATTGTTGAACATTATATTGGTTCAAGCCTTATATTTAATTACTTGTGTATAACCTCAGCGTGGGGTCACATGGGCTCTTTTGACCAATCAAATTCAGTGTTGGCCATTGTGGTCCTTTTGGATCCTTCTTGACTAACGTGGCATCCAATATGGTCGAAATTAACAATTACGCTCTTAAGCGATACTTCCAAGGATTAATTTTAATATGATATGATGCCGTTTCATTCCGTTTATGTGAAGGATTATCTCTAGTTGTACGAAGATTTACACCATTGGTGTTATCCCGTGTGATACTAAGTTTAAAGGGCAGTTGAACATGTACACATGCTTATCAGGGCCGTGTGCAGAAAACTTTGCGCAGTCTACGCAGTCTACCGTGAAAGGTTTCCAAGATGGCGGCGCCCACAGCGTTAATTAGCGCATCACTCCAGTCACTTTTTTATGCTGGTCAGCTACACAGTTGTCGCTGCCCTGTATCAGTCATACTGATTCAGTTCAGATAAGTATTCAAATATCGCGTTAACATTTGTGCCTGACTAAGTTCTGGCTGTTAAAATTATTTTTTTTTCTGCCTTTTTAAATTTTAATAATAATGATCAATTCGGGTCAGCTCTATATATCTTGTATATTTATTATTGTCTTATTTAATTTTAAGTTCAGCCTGGGCTTATACTTTATGAATATTAACGACACATTTGTATTATCAGTTTAGCTGGGTTTCCCACTGTCACATTAACAGATGTCATCACGTTTTTATGAAATAAACAATAAAACACCCTTTCATTTTAGTCTATATTACCATACCTCATTTATATGGTCAACGTGTGTATTTTAAAATTCTTGTGATGTGTTTTGTTGTGCTATGTTGTTAATGTTTTCTTTATGGCAATTATTTGGTTGTAATATTTTCATTAACATATCCTTGTTAAGTATGTAACTACTAAAAACTATATAGTAATTTTAATATTCTTAAAAGCTTCATATGGCGGAACAAGCTTGTCCGGGCCATAACTATGTCGTTCATTGTCAGATTTTAAAATCATTTGGCACATTTGTTCACCATCATTGGACGGTGTGTCGCGCGAAATAATTACGTCGATATCTCCAAGGTCAAGGTCACACTTTGAGTTCAAAGGTCAAAAATGGCAATAAATGAGCTTGTCCTGGCCATAACTATGTCATTCATTGTGAGATTTTAAAATCATTTGGCACATTTGTTCACCATCATGGGACGGTGTGTGGCACGAAAGAATCACGTCAATATCTCCAATGTCAAGGTCGCCACGACTAAAAATAGATTTTTTTTAAAAAACAAACTTACAAAGGGGGTTAATTTTGTTTGTTCTTTTCAAAAGTTCAGTTTAAGTTTTCTCCCTTTATCAGATTTTTTTTCACAATGAAAACCTGGTTTTGTGACAATTTTGTCCCTTGTTATATTTATTTTCGTTGCTTTGCTTTACAATTTATGTTAACATGACAGTTTAAGGCTGCAGGTAATTTTTCATCTATTAATAAGGCTGCTGTTAAAGGCAAGTATCTGTTGCTTATATCTCCTATGTTGTCTGGCGGTTTAGCGCTCGGATCGGGGTTTATGCTATATTATTGATTGCCTACTCTTTTACCGGTACATTGTCTTATTTTATCGTGTGTTGCTTTGCCGTACAATTTATGTTTACCTGACAGTTTTAGACTGCAAGCAAACGCTTCACCTTTTAACAAGGCTGTTTATTAAAGCCATTATTTGTTGGATATATCTCCTATGTTGTATTACGGTTTAAGGCCGCAGATACATGTTTGGTTTTTGTGTTCTTTTGTTTGTTTGTTTGTTTTTGTTTTTTTTTTCTTCATGATTGCTTACTCCTTTAAGTGTGCATCTTCTTACTTTACTTTTGTTGTTTTGCTGTAAAAGTTATGTCTCCCTGACGGTTAAAGGCTGCAGGTAGTCTTTCACCATTTTTACTAGTGCTTATACTTTATACAAATATTGGTTGTTTTATGTCTGACCGGTTAAGGTCGCAGCTCCAATTATTTACATACATGTATAGGTCTAATTCAATTTTGTTGACAATTAGGTTAAGCAGTTCTTATTAACACTGATTTTTTCTGGCAGTGTTTTTTTTATGGAGCATACACATATAATTAAGTTATGCTTATTCTAGGGATCGTTAAACACCAATCCTATTGTTTTCAATTAATTTACTTCTATAATTTGTTATTAACTAGCAGATGGATGATTTAAGCCTAGGGGCTCTTTACAAGTCAAAGTCAAACTCTTGAAGAAACAATTACATTCACTTTTACTATGGTAAGTTATTACATATACAATTTTCCTCTGGGTCATACATCGTGCAAATAATGTAGTTTATACAACAGGCTATTTTATGTATTTGCGAACTCATAAGCGAGAACATGTACTATGTACTGTTTATTTCAATTATAATAGATTATTACAAGATAAGTATTGATGCAAAGCATCAAAGGGCGTCGGGAATTTCAGTGTAAAAGGCACTCAATGAAGTTACATGGAACGCTTTTTTTCCACTGTAAATATTAATATATTGGCCGATTATTTTAAACAAAATAGAAAAAGATACTGGTATAACCATTATCTATAATTTTGTGTTATGACTCCTAAATAACCATTATTTATGATGTTGTGTTATACACCCAAATAACCATTATCTATGATTTTGTGTTGTAACCCCCAAATATTTCATAGTTCATTTTATTTACATTGGTTTCCTATTTTTACTTGCATCCGTGTGCAGTTTTCATTAATGGAACAGAACTGTGTAGGTTTTAAAAAATCTGCTTCATCTTGTAAGCGTAATTTCATACTTTTCTCAACTTCAAGGGGAGATGATTCTGAACTTTTTTCTTACGTTG
Source organism: Dreissena polymorpha (assembly GCF_020536995.1). Lineage (NCBI taxonomy): Eukaryota > Metazoa > Mollusca > Bivalvia > Myida > Dreissenidae > Dreissena > Dreissena polymorpha. Next base: position 37,396,354 of record NC_068370.1, read on the forward strand.
CACATTTACGATAGGGGTTGAGTACTCATTGATATGAAAACACTGTAAAAGTTTGAAAAAAAAATTGAATGAAAACTGTAAATTGCATAAAGAAGCTGCATTTAACAATACTTTCAAATTCAGTAAAAGATCATAATAGATTTATTGCTCCGATATTCATCATTTTCAATAGGGTTCGAGTAATACTGATATAAAAACACTTAACAAGTTTGGAAAGATTCAGACGAAAGTTTTGAAATCTTTTAAACAAGTGGAAATTGTTTATTTTGTCAAATTTAATAGAAAAAAATATGTCCCGATGTTTCTCATTTAAATGAGGTAAAAATGCTCATTGATATGAAGACACTGTAAGTTTAGAAAGAATCTGATGAAAAATGTTGACATAATCACCTAACCAAGCAGTTTTTCACTTTTATTTATAAATTCAAAGAGACACAATTCTGGACTTATGGTCCGATATTGCTCATATAGAGTTTGGGTTGGGTCCTCATTGATAAAAAAACCTGTGCAAGTTTGGGAACAATCGGATGAAAATTTTGGATTTCGAACAACGATTTCAAAATTTCTCAACTTCTAAGGAAGATAACTATGGACGTAATGGTCGGATAATGCTAAAGAGCCAATACCACCTGGATAGTAATACGTGTCGCGCTTCTGGCTCTATATGTGGTTCTAAATAAAAAAAGGATGCTTGACTCTTGGGAAACGGGTTGCTTGGACACAGCTCCTCCTTGATAAGCGGCTGCTTCCTTTATCGCAACTCATTGTTACAATCAATAATACGTGTCGCGCTTCGCGCTCTATATGCGGTAGGGATACTACTTAGGGCCTATGATAGACAACCATAAAAATACATGGATAATAGATGTGTTGTTTGCATTTATTTGTTAATATAAAAACACGTGTAATTTTTATAAGATATTTAAGTGATGTAAGAAATTTTAATTAACGTTGTCACCACGTGGTATCCATAAATTTTAATAAAAATGTCCAATTGTTGTTTAAGGATTTTGAAATGTTTACATAAAATAAAGCTTCATTATATTTATTAACCTGACTGAAAATATTGTCAGCCGCCGAGCTGTTCCGTTCGTGGCGGAACCCGGGATTGAACCGGGGGCCTTTAGATGATTGTTGCGTAAATAACTTCAGTCTAACGCTCTCCCAAATGAGCTATTCCGGCTGACATCATTCACGTACTGCTATTTGGTAAAGTTGTGTATAGCGATCGTTAATGTATGTCTATTAATAAACTAATACATTGTACGTTTTCGTACCACTACCACTTCCAATAAACTTGCTTGCGCGAAAGGTCGTCAAATATCGTACTACATTGATTCTCCACTAAATAAGCAATTTAGAAAAATCACAAAATAAATATATTTTGATTATGTCTTGTTTTTATACACAACCAGAAAGTTTCGCGTATTTGCCCAGTCCCTGTGGTCTTTCCCCTGTGATCAGTTGTGGATCAGTTATTAATTAAAACAATTAGCTTTGCATTATTGGCTATACATGTTGTAATAAATGTAATAGGCACAAATGCAGTACTAATTTACACTATTTTACACAAAAAAATCACCACTATGCAAGATATTCTTAAAACAAAAATATATATATTGATCCATAAAATAACTTCTCCTCCCATAAGCGAAAACAAATGCATTACATACTAGTCGCCGCTCTCCAGAGCGACGCCAATTACATGAATATGTTCTCATTGACGGGTTAAGTACATTTAACACCAACTAGCATTAATAGTCAATCAAGTTGTTTTCTTTCCTTCCGGTACCAATTACCGTGCCAATATTCTTGTACTATTTTGTACATAAACCTTACATTTTCGCCTTATATGTTCGGGCACATTTCACATAATTATGATCTTTTTTATCGAAAGGCGTTAACAGAGAAACATAGTATAACATTTTCAATATATAAGTTTAAATATTTAATTATAACATTTTGTTGTATTTACTGTTCAGTTTTACTTACTGGAAACTGTACACAATATTTCCTTTTATCTACCGTAATAACTCTATGTTTTCGGACACTCTAAGTTTTCGGACACCCCTTTTTTTAGCAAAAATAATTATTTTTCGTGACTCTTAATTTTCGGACACACGAGTTTTCGTCCATAATTAATGTCTCTAAGTTTTCGGACAGCATATTTTACAGCGCTATTTTGCCAAATTTCGGTCCTGTTTCGATATCTCATGACATCGATCATGGGGTTTTACAACCAGATTAACATCATAAAACACAGCAGGTGCATGCTGAGGGCAACGGACCATTACATTTGCGTTTTGGGTGGATAACCTTGTAAACCGGTATTAAACAATGGTTTCGCCCGATTGCATTTGAATTGATGCCGTTTTAAGGAAGCAGTATGTTTAATATTATATATCTTTGTTCCATATAATTTCAGGTAGCAAAGCTGTGTGGTTGTATTTATTAAAAAGCAGAGAACGAAGAGTACAACATAATAAATTATTGCACATGGATTTATTGCTTTTATTTCAATTTACCGGTAATATAAGACCAACAAACACAACACACCCGGTTCATACCGGTAATGACATTCATTTTCATTCATGTTGGGCATAATTATTGATGAATGACATTTATAGATAAAACAAATTCCTTATGAACATTACAACTTCTGAAAAAAGGTTGTATTGAAATAAAAACGCATGTTACGATTACCGGAACATGTAAGAACAATTCTTTTGAAGGATTGAATCAGTCTTTTCCTAAACTCAGAGCCCCGTTTCTTTTACATTTTCACAAACTTATCCATAATTAAATGTGAACAATTATTTTGCTAAAATAACATTCGAAGTCTCAGGGTAATTTGAATGATGGAATTTATCAAACAGATTAAAGCTAATATACCGATAATGCAGATTGAACGTCGATTGGATCGTTATAATTCACCAATCAGATTAAAGAAATCAGTAATTAAACGTTAAAAGCCATAGTGGAACAACGGAATAATGTCAATTAGTGCCAATTATGATAATCTTAAACAACTTTCTTTTGAAAATAAGCGTTATGACAATTACCAGGCGTAGTGCCAATTAACAGTTCAATTATCTACCGCAATGGTACTACCCCTTCTCAGTAAAATAACTGTGATAAATATACTTAACGCTTCAAAGTGTGATGCACCCTATTACAAGTTTTACGAACAATGGAAGGTGTTAGACAACAACTATCGGAAATGAACAAACAAAGAATTCATATTTTCCTTTTTTTATTGCGTAAATTACAGGTTCATACTAGCGAGTATCGGTACATCATATGCGCATCTTTGAACTCGTTGGTCAAAGTACAACCTTGTAGTAACTTTCTGTAAAATAAATTAAGCATTTAAAATAATTTAAAATGCAGTGCAAACATATATGAATGTAATTTATACTATACGGCACGTTTTTTTTTACAAGCACGTGATAATATCGGTAGTCGTTGATACAATTGACGCTATTTTCGGACACTTTAATTTTCGACTCTAAGTTTTCGGACACCGGTATTTTGTGAATATTTTTTCGTATCTAAGTTTTCGGACACGAAAAAAAATAATTATTTTTATGTGTCCGAAAACATAGAGTAATTACGGTATACAATATGAACAACTGTTGAAGGCCTTCATACTTGACAATCAAAGGGAAGTGATCCCGTTGACAAAACTAATAAACAAGCGACAGTTAGTAACCCTAGACGAGTTATGGACGTGTTTTTCAGAAATTTACAGATACAAAATCAGTACCCGTTGTTAAGCGAACTACTTTGTTCTGCTTTTGGCGTTCTTCTTGTCAAAAAACCGTCAAATGGCGTTTTTTTTGCCTTGCATATTTGTATTATACATAAAAATGCTTTAGATTTTCCTATTTTCAGTTTTATTATTTAGTTGGATAGGATATTCTTTAAAATTATTGCAGATTTAATAAAATTTATTGTTGAGTTATTTAAGTGTAAAGGCGTAAGCAATATTTTATTTCGTTAATTATCAAGTGGTGAATTATTGTTTGCCCATATTTAATGCCTTTGAATGGTATGGGTAAATGTGGTAATTTCCTTTAAAGTAAAAACAAACGTATGCACGTTTTTATCGATTAAATGAATGCATGGTTTCGTGCTTACGTTGTACTGTGTCAATTTTACCGGAATATGTTGCTTTTAAGTAATTTATTGAGATTTAAAAGGTACTTAACAAATTTAATATAATTTTATGACACAATCATTTAGATTGTTGCAATTACCGTAACTGACGAGTATGAGAGAATTTCCCGAAAGACTTCTTTTATGTTTTATGACGATTTTATATATAATAATAATAAATCGGTATAGATTGGCTGATGTAACAAATTCTTTCATGAACCAACATTAATTTGAGGTAAAACCATAATTAAAAAAATTCTCGTAAAGACCAGGTAATGTTGTTGTTCCTCAGATTTGTAAAGAATTTAAAAACGTAAAACACCTGTTAGACTTTAATTAGAAGAGTTTCTATAAAGCTTTGTATCAAGCATCATCAAAGGCCACTTCTTTAGACTTACGTTAACCTATTTCGTACGCAAAACGTAACAAGTCGCGCCATGCGAAAGGGAAGTTTACTTTATTATGCAAACATAACATTAATTATATTTCATTGACATGTACCAACATCTTATTCACAGTGAAATAAACATCGGCACGACGTGTTGGTATGCATCGTAATTCACACAATGTAATCCCTATTTGTAAGCTATGGGTAGTCAAAATATATTGTGTACTTGGTCAGGAATTGTTTCTTTTATACTAACAGTTTCTTTCTTAGTATCATTTTGGTTTCAAGTTTTCAAAATAATTGTTTGTTCTAAGATTTAAGTAGTTTTTACATTGCTAATCATCGACGGTATATTAAAAATGGATTTCTTGTTCTCGTTGTTTTTCAATATACAAATCTACGACTTCGTTTATTTCATAATTCATTTTCAAAACCCTATTTATTCCAGGGCAATATGGCATTACGTGAACCACACAAGCTGTCCTTGACCACACATGTATTCGAGAGTTCATAGGTCAGATAAGCTTTTAATCTTGGGCCACATACACTTTAAAGATTTCAAGATACTTATCTACATATTTCACCATCTTATTCAATGGTAATTCAGTAAATTCAATAGTTAATTCTTACGACAGTTGCTGAAAATTCAGATGATCGATCGAGTTATGGCAATATGTTGTAGCTCTCGTTGACGGTATTCTTCTTATCTCAATTTAACGTTTTTCATGTCAGGATGTTGTTGTTTAAACAATTTTGTCAACATCTGAGTTTTACATATGTTTGAAATCTGTTGGGTTTTTTTTTCCGTTGCCTTCACTGTCCCATCTTGTAATCTTGTTGTATCCAGGAGGAAGGGGGGGGGGGCGGTCATTGATCCACAGACAGCTGCTGTGTCATCATTAGGTTTACATAATACTACATTGTGTATGCCATTGTAAACGTTTTGCACCGGACGTTTCATTAAGATTGATGTGGTATTTAATGAGAGCGAGTGTTTTTAGAGGCCCAGTAAAAATCAATCCAGCCGTTGTTGACCCATATTTCAATTGGCTGTTATAAGGTTTCAGATGATAAAACATGTTAAACATATTTGAAATAAAATTTTCGATTGAAAACGTTCTTAATTTATAGTAGGAATTAACAAAAATAAGATTTTTTTTCTAAAAGCTTCTTAACTATTGTATGGGATTACACGTCAGTCAGTGTTGTTTAAATCTCTAAATAAAGTGTTTTTACTTAATTAGTCCAGGCCATTTACTCAATTAGAGTTCCGTTACCACAGTCGTAAATAAAATGCAGTTAGATCATACAGGGATTGTTCTACACATACAAACTAAAATGTATTATGAAGCGCGATTTGTGTGTAAATTTACATATGCACGAGTTTCTCTTCTCACATCATAACGTTGTTTCTCTGAATTAATTCACTATCCATGTCAACATATTAGTGGAATTTAAAAAGCTTAATGACACCTGAAAACATATGATCAAAGAACTCAGTTAATTGCATTTACTTATCTGTACAAAGTAATAGCCCATAAGGCAATACGGTGACGCATTACAGTCAACTAAGAAATTCCTTCTCTTTAGTTAACATAGGACATGTCTTTTTGCCTTTCATGTGTCGCATGTAAAGGAATACTTAACTGTATCCTATGATTATGTAGCTATGATTCCTTAACAGCCTTGTTTGTATTGATCATTTAACTACGCGTGTTTGAGTCAAGATGAATTGATTTTTGTTTCTATTCTCTTTTGTAAAATCCGAAATATTGGAATGTATTCATTAATGTATTCGCTGTCATTCTGAATGAAAGAGGGTCATATTCAGTACGGTTATTTAGATTTTAAATACACACATGTAACAGTTTGAACCAAATGAAACACATACATCCACGAATAGATTATTAATGCCTTAAACTAAATAAACTACTTTAAAAATCATCGTTAAATTTCAACAGAATTATCATGTTGTAAAACCAAGCATAATTCATCTGAATCGTTAACATTTTCTCACTAAAATTTACGGATCCAAGTTAGATTTCTGAAAATAATTTATGCCGATAGATCAACTTTCCAACTGTCGCAATTTAAGTTTATCTTGTATTGGCGCAAAATTCTAATCCTGCTGCGATCTACGTAGTAGTATTACACTGAGGTCAACATCGGCCGTGTTTTGTTAAACACTCTTGCTAAATATATCTATAAACTGATCTACATCTCAGCAGATAAGTGTTCACCTTTGGTTGCCTCCTTTGCGATATGAGAATGAAATGACAGCTACTGACCCTCCCAATCCTGTGCCTAATTGGCCACCACCGGAGATGACTGTTGACCTGTGAGAGTTCTGCCCTTTTATTGTTTAAATTAAAGTGAACACCCGATCTCGAGCATTACTAAGGCTGGAGGTAAGCCTTCTTTGTGCGGATTACTTTTTGTATAATATTTCCGGTAACACAAGTATCGAGTTATCTTGAAACTCAAATGATAGCTTTGGTTGTTGTACAAAAAAGGGAAAATTGACATTTCATAATACGAGAGAAAAGTTTGTATACTTAGTCTAAAATAATCATATTTTTTCCACTCAAACAGATTAGGTACATGAAACTGTATTAATTGTTGCTTAAGTCGAAATAAAATATTCTGTTTTGTTCGGAATCTGTACAGAGTTTCTTTAGTTTATCTAAGATAAATTGGACAATTTGAATTACCCTCTCTGAATTTCTTCTATATCTAAAATACAAAGTAAACAATACAAAGACACAGAAAGACTTGTTCTGGTAGGTGTCATCTCGCTTACGAATTATTTATTGGAATGCAATAAATGAATTGCTCAACTAAATGCATAAGGTCAACATATGTATATGTGCATGTTGTTTAAAACCATGTGCACAATATAAAATATTCGTCACGATCAATAGGATTGCACCACAAGTGTTCCCCCTCACCACGTATAAGACCATCACGTCCACCGGCCAGCGATTCGTCTTTGACCATCCTAGGTCAACCACGAGGGTCCGTTTGCACAACATGTGGTCACTACAGCTTTCAACATTTTGACCTCGCCACATTGTATATGTCATGTATGCACGAGGAGGGTCTGGATAATAACCTTTTGCACAACATCATTGTGGTTGCCATCAACGTGTCTCATCTACTCTTTAGTATACTGCTTAATTGTTATCTACCATCGCCTTGTAAAAGTAAATCAATTTGCAATCTCTTTAAACTTACCAGCAACTTTGTCAGGTATTCTGAAATATTCATTACACAAGGGGAAAGTTCACGAACAGTTTATTGGAATTGTCATCTTCAACCACTATTGGTGTTTAATTAAATGTTTTGGCAACGCTGGGAATTGGGCCGATTAAGGAATGAGATACCCATCTTATCTGATAGTGCAAATGTTCATGACCTGTCTTAATAGCTCATGTTGATCTCACTTTCGTTTAAATTGATGTTGTTTACTCCCATGACGCGGGTTTGAAGCGTTTAAATAGTTCTTTTTTATCTTTACTGACAATACAAATATTAATACTTGAATATGTACATGTAAGCATAAGAAAAATTTTATCACGTTGCTTTGCAATAAAAACGTACAAGCGTTGAGAAAGTGTACAGTAAATTAAGCCTCGTTCTGGGAAAACCGGGCTTAATGAATGTGCGTAGTGTCGTCCCAGATTTTCTTTTGCATTTCGAAAAAACAAAACTTAAAAAATGTCCTTTTTTTCTTATTTTTTGTTGCAAATGGAAGTGTTCTTGACCTCTCAAAAGATTACCCGAATGTTTTCGTCGATTCGCCAGACCTACCCTTATATCTTGAAAGCCAACTGTATTTTGGTTAAATGTGCTTTTTTAACCATTAAAATGTATTAAAATGTGTTTTCAAATATATCACCGATATATATCGAATGTTTATAAGAAATATTTCATTAGATTGACAGTTTGATAAATTATATATATTCCTCATTAACAATGCCTATATTTTGCCATTTATCATGAAACAAACAAATGTTCACGCATTTTATGACTCAAGTGGTTTCGTTAATTCCCTTACTTTAACGGATAAACAACAAATCTGTTATGACAAATCGCACATATTTTCATGCCATGGTGTCACCATCTCAGAACTATTCCGAGTTTGATACTAATCTAAGAGACTTTGGTCATCAATCTTCATTTAAAATGAGAGCGACATTTTGACGATTGTTACCGTTTCTCCATTACTATGATATTAAATAAAGCAAAGTGAAATTTTTGCATTTTTCGTTGAATTGTGCCATTTAATTGGTTTTAGTTCTAAACGTGAAGCCATTTAGAGAGCCGCACATACATGATAACACCAGCATTAACAGATTTATGGACATTGACTACATACGATACCATTATACAGTATAAAGGCTTTGACTTTATTTTTTTAAAGCAATTAAATACTTGTAATTACTGCTTTCAACCTAACAACTTATGTTTATATTTTTTTTTTTCATCACGATTTATATTTTTATTTAATTGTCTTTCGACAATCCAAAACCTTATAGAATTTTAGCAACAGAAAAACTGTGAAACATGTGTATTTATCTTAAACACTGCCACACTGAGCAGAAAATTACAATGCACGGTCTACAAATTTTTTTACCGCCAAAACCTACCAGTACCGGTAAGTGATGGTGGCCACTTTTCAATTTCTTTGTTGTTCATTAAGTTACCAATCTCGGCCACGACCTTCGTCATTGCAGGAGATATGTTCATGCTGCTCTTCTCTAATTGACCGGACATATAATAGCGATCAAATGTGGGTTAATTAGGCATGACTTAACATTTCATATAATTTAAGCTGCTTTTATTTGAGTTGGTATTTTAAAATAGATTATGACAGATAACAATAGACAATGAATTGATATCTGTCCGAATTTCGTCTGCTGTAGAAAGATAAGTTTTTGAGGGGATAAACCTATCAAATTCAGAAGCATTCTGTTTAGAAACACGTTATGATTAATATTGCAAGCAGTGAAACGAATGAAATATAAATAGTTCAAGAAATATTTAAGAAATAGTTTGATTAAGGTTTGGCACAAGACAAATAACATTAATAATATTACTTAACATTAAGAATGATACTAAGAGCCGTCAAACGGTTTCGTCAATTGCTTTACTTTTTATATCTGGTTTGTTTCTTTTCATACTTAACAAAATCAATTTCTTTCTACACCTCATAATTTCATTTATTTAAAAATATCAATTATACTTAAAATATTAAATAGTAAATATCTATATAAAACGATGATAGTCCTATTTTGTTCTGTATTTAACAATCAAATTTAAGAAACTGTTTTGTATGTAAAATTAAAAGAATGTTGATGTATTTATTACTTCGTTGTTTTTATAATTACATCTCAAAACTTTCGCCATTCTAGCATGTGTATCAGAATATCCGTAGTATTGGTCCTCTTCATGAAAACATCTAAATATTTTAAGTTAAAAGATTGAAAAACGTACATGTTTAATCCGTCAATCTATAGTTTAATGTGTATTCGTGGACATGACAACCAAAACTGCTTTAAAATCGGTTTTGCCAAAATACTAGAGTGAACAATCTCCATGTAGTTATCAGCATCATAATATCGGCTCTTCTGATTGGTTGCTAAGGTTTGTTACTATGCGAATGTTCTTTTTCTATAAATAGTTTAAAAGTGGCATGGTGCCTGATTAATACACGATCAAAGAACATAATTAATGGCATTTACTCATTATATCCAAAGTAATAACCCGCCTACAAGGCAATAAGGTGGTGCAGTTAGTTTACTTTTAAACTATTTATCTTAACTTAAAATATGACATATTTTTTCTTTTGAAGTGTTAAGGGATATCACACTTACTACTAAGCACGTGTATCTCTGATTCCAAACAACATTGCTTTGTGTTGATCATTAAACATTGCGGGTTATGTGTCAAGGTGGATTGATTTTTGTTCAAATCAAAACATTGTTTGTAAAATGTGATACTATTGCACAGTATTTATTACTGTATTTGTTGTCATTCTGAATGATGGAGGGTCTCTTATTCATTACGCTACTGTATATGTTTAAACCAAATAAAACAAACATATCCACAAATATATGATTTAAGATTTAAAGTAAATACACTTTTGTCAAATACTCGCTTAAATCTCAACATATTTATATTGTTGTAAAACCAAGAAGAATATATATGATTCCTTAATATTTTCAAACTAAAATTGACCATTGACTATTCCTACTTTGATTAATGAGTATGATGTGTACCGACAGCTCAAAGTTCCGACTGTCGCAATTGAAATTCTTCTGGTATAGGCGCAAGTTCACATTCCGCTGTGATCTCTAAAATGGTTTAACTCTGAAAACGATCATACTTTGTAAAACAAATCCTGTTAATTTTACCCATGGGCTGACACCGAGCTCAGCGGATACTGGTTCATCTTTAGTTGTCCCCTCTGCGATATGAGAATTAAGTGACAGCTACCGACCCTTCCAATCCTGTTCCTGATTAGCCACCACCGGAGAGAGGACAGCTAACTGTTGACCTGTGATCGTTCTGCCCTTTTACTGTTTGAATTAAAGTGGACACTGCTGCCGACCCTTCCAATCCTGTTTCTGATTCGTCACCACCGGAGAGAGGTCAGCTAACTGTTGACATGTGATCGTTCTGCCCTTTAACTCTTTGGATTAAAGTGGACACACTCGATCTTTGCTAGGGCTAGAGTTTGGTCTTCTTGGCTTGGAGTACTTTATGTACAGTATTGTCCGATCTTTTAGCTCAAATCATATAGCTGTGGTTAATTTTAACCCCTCCCCCCCCCCCCAAAAAAAAAACCCCATATGTTTATGTATGAATTATTTCAACTTAAAGTGGATTAAATTGAAAAAAGATAGACTTTAACCTTGTATATAATACTACTATATCAGGAGTACCATTAGTAAGCATCTGGCTAGGTTGCTGCCCGTGATGTTAAATGATTGACTTATAACGGATTATAAATCAACATTTAAATCGTATGCATTTCTTTAAAATACAAAGTGAAAAATACACAGAGACAGAAACAACATGTTCGTGTAGCTGTCATCTTGCTTAAGCATTTTTTTATTTATTTAAATGCTATATTTGAGCTGCTGATCTAAACAATCAAGGTACACGATTTCTTTGTTTTCTTTTATTTACCATGCACGCATATATTCGTGAGATTTACACATCCAAATGCGCGCACGCAACCATGTATTGGGTAGGCCATCACGCCGATCTGCATGACATTCGTCTTAGACCATCATGTGTCCACAACGAGGGTCCGTGTTCACAACATATGGTCGGTATAGCTTTCAACATTTCGACCTCACCAGTATGCACACATCATGTATATTCGAGGAGGGTATGCCAATCAACCTTTTGTACAAGATGACTTTGGTCGCCATTCAATCTATACTAATTGTTATTCGGCCTATTTGTGCAAAAATTGCACTAATGGGGCGAGCTCAATTGTTATCTACCATCACCTTGACAAAGTAAATCAATTTGAAATCTCAATCTTCAAAATAACCAGTAATTTGTAAGGTATTCTGCAATGGTACTAACACAAGCTATTGGTGTTTAACTAGAGGTTTGGTATAGTGGACAAACGAGGGATTAAGGAATGAGATACCGATCTTGTCTCAGTGAGCAAATGTTCATGACATGTCTTAATAACTCATGTTGGACTGACGGGCATCGATAGGGATGTTTTATTCCCTTGGCGCGGTTTGTAAACCTTTTGATGGTGCTTTTTAAACGAACCTTTACTGACAATAATGATATTCAAAAGTAAGATATATGCATTGCATTAGAAGTATATGATTAAGTTGAATAGCAATAAAACACGTAAATGCGTTTTAAAAATGCACAATACAATTTGGCCTCGCTTTGGGAAAACCGAGCTTACCGGTAATTAATATGCGTAATGTGTCGCCCCATATTTGAATGTGTAGTCCGTAAAAATGTATTACAATATCAGGTATTTTTATGCCCCCGAAGGAGGGCATATAGTGATCGGACTGTCCGTCCGTCCGTCCGTCTATCCGTCACACTTTGCGTTTAGGTTTCAAAAAATGCTCATAACTTCTATGTCGCTTCAGATAGCAATTTTATATTTGGCATGCATGCGTATATGGACAAGGCCTTTCCATACGCACACAAATTTTGACCCCTGTGACCTTGACCTTGAACTAAGGGTCCGCGTTTAGGTTTCGAAATCTGCGTTTAGATTTCGAATAAAGCTCATAACTTCTATCAAGCGTTTATAGGGGACATACGTCATCCTATGGTGACAGCTCTTGTTACAAGTAGGATGAACGTAAACTATGGGGTATCTTCTTGACGACGAAGACGTGAAGACGTTCCAATTTTACGTGAACCTGACCTCATTTAAGATAATCCCAATGGTTTCGTCCATTCGTCAGACCTACCCGTATATTGCTCTGACATTTATTTTGTCAGTTTTTTTTATAATACTTTATTTAAGTCAAATGTGCTATTGTTTTAAAATCAAATTAATTTTCAAGTATATAACCGATGTGTTTTGAATTGTTATAAAAATAATTTATATAAGTAATAATATAAAATAATCCACATTTACCATGCCTATATCCTGAAACGAGCAAATATTCACGCTGTATATGACTCAAGTCGTTTGTTTCATCTGTTACTTTAACAGATAATCATGAATGTAAGAGTGTTCACCGTTCGGTCATTAAGCGCATGGCTGAAATAAAAAATATGGATAAGTTTTGGCAAATGTCAGTGGTAATTTGCCGCCACCAGTCGGCGTTGAATATGTGAACGAGGATTAAATCCAAACTGAATCAGAAATCTTCTTCTAAATTTATTTCACAATCACTCTTATCACATGTATTCAAGAAATACTCGAAGAAATACACTATTATGAACAGTAATACAATACATATTTATGAAATTAAAGTGATGAATATCAAGGCAAAAGTTTTCAATAGCATGTACCGTAATAACTCTATGTTTTCGGACACTCTAAGTTTTCGGACACCCCTTTTTTTAGCAAAAATAATTATTTTTCGTGACTCTTAATTTTCGGACACACGAGTTTTCGTCCATAATTAATGTCTCTAAGTTTTCGGACAGCATATTTTACAGCGCTATTTTGCCAAATCTCGGTCCTGTTTCGATATCTCATGACATCGATCATGGGGTTTTACAACCAGATTAACATCATAAAACACAGCAGGTGCATGCTGAGGGCAACGGACCATTACATTTGCGTTTTGGGTGGATAACCTTGTAAACCGGTATTAAACAATGGTTTCGCCCGATTGCATTTGAATTGATGCCGTTTTAAGGAAGCAGTATGTTTAATATTATATATCTTTGTTCCATATAATTTCAGGTAGCAAAGCTGTGTGGTTGTATTTATTAAAAAGCAGAGAACGAAGAGTACAACATAATAAATTATTGCACATGGATTTATTGCTTTTATTTCAATTTACCGGTAATATAAGACCAAAAAAAACACAACACACCTGGTTCATACCGGTAATGACATTCATTTTCATTCATGTTGGGCATAATTATTGATGAATGACATTAATAGATAAAACAAATTCCTTATGAACATTACAACTTCTGAAAAAAGGTTGTATTGAAATAAAAACGCATGTTACGATTACCGGAACATGTAAGAACAATTCTTTTGAAGGATTGAATCAGTCTTTTCCTTAACTCAGAGCCCCGTTTCTTTTACATTTTCACAAACTTATCCATAATTAAAAGTGAACAATTATTTTGCTAAAATAACATTCGAAGTCTCAGGGTAATTTGAATGATGGAATTTATCAAACAGATTAAAGCTAATATACCGATAATGCAGATTGAACGTCGATTGGATCGTTATAATTCACCAATCAGCCATAGTGGAACAACGGAATAATGTCAATAAGTGCCAATTATGATAATCTTAAACAACTTTCTTTTGAAAATAAGCGTTATGACAATTACCAGGCGTAGTGCCAATTAACAGTTCAATTATCTACCGCAATGGTACTACCCCTTCTCAGTAAAATAACTGTGATAAATATACTTAACGCTTCAAAGTGTGATGCACCCTATTACAAGTTTTACGAACAATGGAAGGTGTTAGACAACAACTATCGGAAATGAACAAACAAAGAATTCATATTTTCCTTTTTTTATTGCGTAAATTACAGGTTCATACTAGCGAGTATCGGTACATCATATGCGCATCTTTGAACTCGTTGGTCAAAGTACAACCTTGTAGTAACTTTCTGTAAAATAAATTAAGCATTTAAAATAATTTAAAATGCAGTGCAAACATATATGAATGTAATTTATACTATACGGCACGTTTTTTTTTTACAAGCACGTGATAATATCGGTAGTCGTTGATACAATTGACGCTATTTTCGGACACTTTAATTTTCGACTCTAAGTTTTCGGACACCGGTATTTTGTGAATATTTTTTCGTATCTAAGTTTTCGGACACGAAAAAAAATAATTATTTTTATGTGTCCGAAAACATAGAGTAATTACGGTATTCAAAGTATCCATCAGTTACACGTCCTATTACCCCCCCCCCCCCATCAAAAAATAAAACACACTCCCTTTATATGCTATTCCAATAAACCATTTTTTGGACGTTATGAGTCACTTTATGCAAATATTTGGAATTTGCAGAGGTAACCATGATTTATGGTAATTTGCAGAAGTGAAGAAGTTAACGAGTTACCATTCATGGGGGATAACTTGCTAACATGTAGTTCTGGTGTGTTTTTTCAGATGGGTATCTTATATTAGCCATTAGCTTACATAGATAACCACTCATCCATGAATTAGTTCAATATAAATTACTCCAAGTAATGCATTGAATATAATCAAATGGTCATAATAGGCTTAGTAAAATATCCAACATAAACAACAAATATGTTGAAACAAATGACACATATTTTCATCGCATCGTATCATTTTCCCAGAACTATGCCGCATAACATTTCACATATATGAGCACTTGGTCATCAATGTGCATATAAAATGAGAGCGAGTTACACATTGGTGCGCAAATGTTGGAACTTTGACGGATGATAATTTTTCAATTTCTTTTATTTTCAATGAACCAACGTAAAAATATTGAATTTTCTTGGAAGTGTTTGATTTATTCGTATTTTATGCAATAATGCAGATTGCATCGCTTTACAGAACCATACAGACACGGGCATTTAAAGTATCATGTACAGTTAGTTATATTAAATGCCATTGCAAAGTATAAAGCTGTTAAATAGTTTTTTAAGTCCTTCAATTGCTTTATTTTGTGCTGAAAACTTAACAACTATGTACATATTTATGTGTTTTAATTGGAATTTAGTTCCGGCAATCCATCAATAAATCTACTTGTATTCAACAAAACCATTCAGTTGCATCTCCTTAAAGAATTTCTGCAAAAGAAAAAAAACTCTTAAAGTGTATTTATCTTTGATATTGTCGTTTGTGCAGATAAATACATGGAACGGTCGTCAATTCTGTTTTCCGCCTAAACTTTGTGAACATCCCGATACCGGTCAGTGATGGCGACCACTGGTCACTTTCTTTGTTGTCCCTTAAGTGACCAATCTCGGCCACAATCTTCGTGATTGGAGGAGACAATGTTCATGCTGCTATTCTCTGATTGACCGGGCAGATAAAAGAGATCGGATACGGGTTGATTTTGAATGACTCAACCATTTCTACAATTTAAGCTACCTTTCATAAGATAGTTACGGTATGTCTTTTACAGTATGACTGGGTACAATATACGAAGAATCAATATCTGTCAAAAAGTCATCTGCTCTGAAAAGAAAAGTTTTGGATGGAATTTACTTATCAATTAAAGAAGCCTTCTATTAAGAAATACATGATGCCACGGGTTGACAAAAAATATATAGTCGAAATTTTAAATATTAAATATATTTCGACAGCGATAGTAGTAATATTTTGTTCTGTATTCAACAATCAAATTTAAGTAACTGTTTTGACTTTAGTAGACATATTACTGTAAAACATTGTAAAATAAAAAGCATTATGCTTGATTTATTACTTCGTTTTGTTTCATAATCGCACAAAATGATAGACATTCTAAAGGACGTTTTCCGTAATAAATGTGATATAATGTCGGAAAAAAATCAAGCAGGTTTCCACGCAAATGGACTTTTGAATTGTTTAAAAGGTTTCCACCTATGTTATGGCAGATTTATAGTATTTTTATTGCTGGTCTCACACATGTCATGCGGACTTTAAAAGGTGTTTAAAACACACTTAACACCACAATTATGCAATAAACAGGACAACGCGGGTGCGTCTTTGAATGCCTGTTGGTTTTCACATGTTGAGATTCAAACGTATTAACAAATTCTGCGCAATCGTATTAATAAATACACATGAAGACACATCTCCAGGTTTCTAAAGCGGTCACGACAGTTTTTATTAATTTCACGCTTATTGTAATGTAGTATTATCTTTCATTGTACAGACCATAGCTGATTTTTAAATGTTAACAATAATTTATATCCCAATTAAGTTAGTGGAGTTAATTTTCTTCTATATGTCTGATATTTTTTGCGATCCCTTAAAGTATCTGCATGTATTTTGTTGTACATTGAATGCTAAATCGAAAACTTGAAAAGCCGCATAGTTTTGATAATAAAAAACGCGTAGAATTAGTAGGGAACTATTTTCTAAGGCACAGCTTTATTAAAACTCTACATTATTACTTCAAACAATATTTAATTTAAATGTTTTCATACACAATTATAAACGGGTATTAGTTGTCACCAAACACATATTTGGTTGCTATTAAGACCATTGGTATTAAACATGCTGTTTCTGGTGATTTAATACAAAAGATAATAATGGCTTTTATGATTGAAAGCGCGATCGACAAAACTTATTATCTGCACTGCTTTTCAATGGAACAACCTTTATTGATATCACAAGCTGGTAAACCCATTTGCCCATACAAAATGCAAGCGGAGGCAGGGCTGCGATCGCCACAAGTTGTTCAATAAAAAAACGACATCCATAAAAGCACATCTGGTTCACTACATGGAGCTCCTTGGAAGCACATCTGGTTCCCTTCACGGACGTTCGTAGAAGTAGATCTTGTTCCCTATTCGGAACTTCGTAGAGGCACATTTGGTTCCCTACTAGGACCTTTTTAGAATCACATCTTGTTTCTTACGTGGACCTTCATAGAATCGCATCTGGTTCCCTACCAGGATTTTTATAGGAGAACATCTGGTTCTCTACACAGATCTTCATAGAAGCACATCTGGTTCCCTACCAGGACCTTTATAGAATCACATCTGGTTCCCTACACGGATCTTTATAGAAGAATACCTGGTTCCCTTCCAGGACCTTTATAGAATCACATCTGGTTCCGTACACGGATCTTTATAGAAGCACATTTGTTTCACTATCAGGACCTTTATAGAATCACATCTGGTACCATACACGGACGTTCATAGAAACACATCCGGTTCCCTAGAAATAACCTCATAGAAATGCATCTGGCTCCTTAGCTGTAATTTCGTAGAAACACATCTGGTCCCCTGCGTGGACCTTTATAGAAGAACATCTGTTTCACTACACGAACATTCGTAGAAGCACATCTGGTACCCTACACAGACCTTCGTAGAAGCAAATCTCGTTCCCTACGTGAAACTTCGAAGAAGAAAAGCTAGTTCCCTATACGAAGCGTGGGCAAAGCACAGCTCGTTCACAGTACAGACCTCCGCAAAAGGCCAGTAGGTACCCGACGCTGACTTCCTTAGAAGCAGAGCTGGTTCCCTGAGAGGTCGCCTGGATAATCACAGCTTGTTTTATGCAAGGCCAGCCGTCGTAGCAAATTTTGTTCCCTCCCAGACCTCTATTGAAACATAATCTCGTTCCCTACATCGACCACCGTAGAAGCACATTTGTTGTCATATATGAAATATCCATAGATGCGTAGCTGGTTCCATACACGGACTTTCAAAGGAGAACAGCTCGTTACCTACATGGACCATTGTATAAACTCATCTAGTTCCCTGTTGTAACTTCTGTAGATACACATGTTGTTACCTGTATGAACTTCTCCGGACCTCTGTGGTATATTTTAATAAATGTTGTGCATAGATTCGAACGGACATTTATATATAAATGTTCGTGATTACAATTGTAATGTTGTTATTTTCTTAAAAATTATTACAAATGTATATGTTTTTATCGATTAAATGTCCGTTCAAATGTATGCATACGCGCTTATGTACGCACTCTTCTTGTAATATGATGTTATATGAATGATACAGGCACCTGTGCATTGTTGGGGAAACCCTAGCCTTGAACTGGCAAGTCCTTGATGATAAGTATTTGTTATAATTAAAAGTCTGTGATGGGTAATTAAAAGGTGCTCAGCACATTGTATTATGCTTAATTTTTATGACACAAACATATGAGAGAATTGTAATGTTTTATAATAATTGTATCGCTTCATGTCTATCTAAATAAAATCTCGATAACAATTGAATGATGTAACAAATTCTTCTTTAAAACAACATAAATTATAAGTAAAACCGAAACAAAAATGCTCATTAAACCCAATAACGTGTTTGTTCATTAGATTTGTTAAAAAGTTTTTTTAAAAAGTCCAAGGCCATTGCATCACCTGGTTGACTATAAAACAGTTTTTAAGGCTTTGTATAAACATTCATCATATTTTTTCCTTTTAAACTGGGCCACTTAATCAGACATGCAGTAACCTCTTTCAGGACGAAAACCTTATAAAAAAAATCGCGACATACGAAAGTAAATTGTATTTTCTATAATGCAAAAATAGGACACTTTTAATCTTTCGTTGACTAAATAAGCATAAGAGCTTTCATAGATCACATTAGCTGTCAATCTTACATGGAAAACCTTATCTCTGAATGTCCCAATGATCATATTAAGATACTTAACTTGCTGTTTTTCTTTCTTTTGAAATTGTTGTTTAGCAAATGCACTTGGTATTTCTTATGGCAGTTACACAACTGCCTATCAATGATGAAAATATGTTAAACATTGTTTTAGTAAATTTTTTCATTGCTTAATTCAAGATTACTTTGGGTATGCGGTTTTGCTGAATGTTTCATTCGTTTGAATCGCTTTCTTCCCGGTTCATTTACTCGCCAATCTTCTATCCTGGAGTGGGGGGGGGCGGGGCATTGATCCACAGACAGCTGCCGTGTCATCAATAGGTTAACATAATATTTTGTAATTGTATACGCCATGGACGTGACGTCTTATTACGATTGATGAAGTATTTCATGACAAGAGTGGCTGTAAAAATCAGTCCAGCCGTTGTTGAACCATAATTCACCCGGTGTTTTCAAGTTACAGTTAACAGCCGGTAAGACATATCTGGATAATTTTAAAATCAAAATGTTATGTTAATAATGAAGCCGATATTTTTCCATAAGCTATATAACTATGTTTTGGGAGTAAACGGCAGTCATTGTTATGTGAATCCATTTTCTTCAGTCAAGGACAAAGTAAGATATCCGTTAGCACAGCCGTTGATTAAATGGAGGTAAATAATACAATAATTGTGGGGCCACAAAGACTATTGTTATGCAACGCGATTTGTTTGTAAAATTACACATAAATGATTTTTAGATGGTCGCTTAGCGACCGTCTAAGGAGGTTAGTCTAAAATTCAGATCGATACGCCTCAGCTACTAGGAGCCCAATACCCGCTTACTACGCGTATCCGCGTAAGAAAGAGTTGTATAATTTATGCAAGAGGTTTGAGTTCTCCAATTATATCCATTCACAAATGGAAACATGATATTAATATCGTGTTAAATGCAATAGTTTCGAACGGTGCTTTTATAGAAAAGAATCAATAAACAATGATCGTATTGTGCGTGTCCCGGAGGAGATTGTTTATGAATGAATAAAATAGTCCACTTTCTGCAGCGTCTTCATGACGTAGTATTTTTGCTCAGTCCATTCATAATATGAGGCTATTAATAGATGCGCCTGTCGATAAACAAAGGAAAGTCCACGGGCGATAACAACGCAATAGGTTACGCTCTCACATAGTCCTCAATGACATAGTACATGTCGTAAATTGAAGCTATTCATAGATTCGGGAAAAAGTTAACGCTTATTTTATTCTCAATTTATAAAACGTTGAACATAAGTTCAAAAATAACTTCAGCGATACGATAGACAAAAACAAAAAAATGTTTCATAATCGCTAAACCCGAATAAAACAAACAATTTATAATAATAATACGAATGACCTGTTTCGTAACCTCGTTCATGCTACTACAGCGGGTATTTCTGGAAAACGTTCTTTGGTTCTCAACAGATAGCGGCGATCTTTTGTATTTACGGGTGCTAGCATTGCAATTGTAGAAGGTTAGTAGAAGGTTTAGCTTGTACATATTCACAGTTCTCAATACATAGACAGTTGGATATGAGTTCATCAATTACTACAGGCATACTAAAGGCAACCTCGAAAATGGTTTATAATCGCTAAAACCGAAAACAACTTAATATATTATATTAAAGGGGCCTTTTCACAGATTTTGGCATATTTTGAAGTTTGTCATTAAATGCTTTATATTGATAAATGTAAACATTTGATCTTAAAAGCTCCAGTAAAAAAAATCAAGAATAAAATTACAAAAAAGGAAAAAAAATTAGCCGGTACCAGGGCTCGAACCAGTGATCTCCGTAGTCCTGGGGTTAGTCTGAAGTATAAACGCATTAGCCCTCTCGGCTATCAGCCGAGTATACACTGTTTAAGTATTTTATACCTTATATAAGCAATCTTCGTAGTTACGTAAATTTAAACGACAACAATAGAACTCTCCAAATTATTCAATCGTTTCGCGTTGCAACGCTTTATAATTTTTAGGTTTTCAAATCGTCAAAAGATACATATAATGGCTATATTGGACTATGGTAAATGTTCAGTAATACTGTTTTCTCACAAATATCATAACTAAAACGAAAATTTGCTAATCTGAAACAACTTTTTTCAATTTTGTTAATTTACCAAACGGTGAAAAGATCCCTTTAAATATATTTATAACAATAAATATCTTTTAAAAATGTAGTCGGCGAATACGCTGACTTTGAAATAAAGTTTGCAATTTACTTTTCTTAATAAATAATTACAATTAAACAAAATTTAAACTATTGTGTTGTGTTTTTCACTTGTAAGTTGCATATTCACCGCATGAAATGTGTATTAGCATTGTCAAACCACACATTAGTGTGAGTAGATAAAAAATATACTACGGGAAATCAACTTCATATGTGTCCTCCTATGCCTTGTTATGAGTATCTTTCTTCACTATCGAAATATAACGTATGTTAATATTTGATTTAAACGCAGTTTTCTTTCGACACATTTAAATCACACGTCAATAGAGTCGTCATGCGAAAATGGGTCTTATGCGTTTTGGCAAGCGTTTGTTAAACCCAACATGTGCTTATGCGCAGTCAGGCCATAGGCGATGCTGTTCGCTATAAAATCACTCAATATGTTATGTTTCTCCTTACCAGAAGGAGAGATAGCTGAGTGGGCTATTTATATGATGGGCGCATATGGAATAAGACCCATTTTTCGCATGACGAGTGTCATTACAAATCTCATTGCGAATTGAAAATGCCACATTTAAGAACAATGGTTTTTGATACAAAATTGAATTCAAAATAGCAAACTTATTAACAATGGCAGCCTATCCACACATTAAGGAATAATTTCCAGACGTGCTGACCAAGTACGGCAAACATTGTGGTATGATAATTAAACGATTTTCTCTTATCGTGACACTATTCTATTTCGCTAATGATTGTTTTCTCATCTTGGAGGCGAAAGTGAAATTCTGCGAGATGGATTGTAACGCGTAATTGTAACAGGGCCACAATTTGTGTTGTTTGAGCATACAGAGAATAGTCCGGAATTCCTTACACTGAACAGTGCTACATCCTTTGAATTGAGCACATACGCAGGGATGTAGCAAAAATTCAGAGGTTGTATCTCGAATCAGCTTATTAAATATTCGAAAATATTCATGCGTGTCTGTTGGCGTTATGTAAAAGTCACTAAGATGAAAACTGAGCAAAACAGCTATGCCTAAAAGCGCATTAGTGCTCTATACCTATGTTTATGTCAGCGTTGTTGACACCGTGTGAACTGCTCGGGTAACAAGTAAAGCATAAACAGTAATGTTTATATACTTTTATTTCTCCATATACAAGATACGAAGATTATTGTATATTTTGAATTTGTATATGGTGTCAAAAATCAAAAGTTGTGTACACGGAACCTTCATTATGAATTTATATTCTTGGTGAGATAGTTATTTGATATTAGAAAAAATATTCCTTCAATATGATGGTGATTGCAAATTTTCTTTATATTAAGTTCTTATTACCATTTTCATCATACTTTCTATGCTTTCAGAACGTCCAAAAAGCAAGTTGTTTTTATTTTGTCAAAGTTATTTCTATGAAATAGTAAGGATGATAAAAAGTGCACACAAAACTCGACCCGTGCGCTATGACACACACTTTATAAAGTTGAATGGCGTGTGTTCATTTCAAACTTGCGATTGCTTTTGAAAAATGAATTGCGTGTTAAATTATGCAATAGCGAACATCTCCGGTGCCTTCAGCGCTTTGATATTATGTTTTCCCCACATCGCTACGTTGTTCCGCTCGAGTAATTCACAATCATTGTTCGCAAATTAACGGAAATAAGAAAGCTAAATGACATCTGATTAACTCCCGATCTGAAAGCCCAGTTAAAGTGATATTATGGGCATTTTTCACTGTTGAATTGAGCTGAAAAGAATTAACAGGTCAAAAGAGTTAGTTAAAATGTGGTTACTGACCAATTATCTGCAATTCATCTTGCTACCAGTTGTTTATGAAAAATATATTTTATATACGGTATTTTACATGACTCACCCAGTATTTAAGCCGAAATGATACGTAAAACAAAATTGTGTCTTTGTGTCGTATGAACGATTCTGCACTAAAACTAAATTTAGGTTCACATCGTAAATGCATGATCAGTTTTCAAACGAAAGTACGGTTGATATTCAAATGTATTATTTTTTTCTTTCCGGGATAGTGTTTTAGTATGTTGATGCTGCATTAAGAAATATAAGTGTATATGAAACGAAAACACCAAAAATAAACAACGGTTGCGATAGACACCTATAAACTGTTAGATGCCCATAATATCACTTTAATTGCATTTACTCCTTCTGTTCAGAGTAATTGCCCACCTATAAGACGACATGGTGACTTTCAAACTCTTTATATTTTTTTATAACTGGAGATGTCTTTTTTTCTTTGATGTGTTGCGTGTGAATTAATACTGAACTTAATACTAGCACTTGTATCTCTGATTCCTGACTGGTTTGGTTGGTCTTGATCCTTAAACAATATGGGATGTGTCAAGATGCATTGATTTTTCTTTATAATTTTTATCTAGCCACGTTTTTGTAAATTCCGACAATATCGGATTGTTTTCATTAATGTATTCGTTGTTATTTTTCATTGCCAAGCATTTCTATTCAGATTTTTAAATATAATTTTTAAGCATATTAAACAACTATATCCACAAGTAGATGGTTGTTAGACTTAAATTGTATACGCTAGCTTAATAATCATCGTTTAAACCTCAGCATATGTATCATGATGTGAAATCTAGCACAAAATATCTGAATAGGTAACATTTTCAAACCTAATTTTACCTCTTACTTCAGAGTTCAGAAAATAATGTACATTTGTATTTATCTACTTTCCAACAGTTACATTAAAATTCTTCTTCATTGGCACAAGTTTCAATCCTACTGTGATCTACGAAGTGGTATCACACTGACATCGGCCATGCTTTGTTAAACAATCCTGTTAAGTATATTAATTGGCTGACCCCATCTCAGCAGATACTAGTTCACCTTTGGTTGGCTCCTCTGCGATATGAGAATGAAGGGACGGTTACTGACCCCCCAATCCCGCCCCTAATTTGCCACCACTGGAGAGAGGTCAGCTAACTGTTGACATAAGTAGTCTTGCCCTTTTAGTGGACATACGATCTCGAATACGGATAGGGTTTGGTCTACCCGAGCGGATTACTTTATGTATATAATTTTCCGGTATCATGGTTATCGAGTTATCTCGGCGAAACTTCAAGATTCATAATATGCATAGAATCTTACAAGTAAAGCTAAAATAAATTGGACTAATAAAGTTTCACCGCGTATATAACACTACCATATCTTGAGAATCCTTACTAGGAATCGGGATTTGATGTTGCCCGTGAAGTAACATGATTGTGTACAGATGATAGATAAGTTATACAGCACTATTTAAACAATTGTTTTACTTTAAAAACAAAGTAAATATGACACAGACATAAAAAGGCCGAATCTTGAAACTTCGATCTTGCTTTTTTATTTTATTTTATGACCGTCATTATATCGCTTTACTTTTGTTTACAACCATGTGCACAGGATGTAACATGCAAGTATATATTCGTGAGATTTACACGGCAATATACGTACACATCATATGTTTCCCGGCACCATGTTTGAGGCTTACACGTCTTTGATCACCACTCGAGGAGGGTCCGACACTCGACCTTATGCACACGAATGTTATTATCGACATCAATGTGTCTCGTTGACTCTCTATTGTACTGCTGAATTATTATCCCATATCAGCTTGTCAAAGTAAACAAATTTGCAATCTCTTTCTTCTAACAAACCAGCCATTGTATCAGGCATTCTGCAATGGTCATTGCACAAGTGGAAAGTTCACTAACAGTTTATTGGAGGTGTCATCGTCAACTACTATTGGTGTTTAATTAAAGGTTTTGGTATAGCTGACGAATGAGGGAAAAGGAATGAGATACCAATCTTGTCTGAGCGTGCAAATTTAATGACAAAACTCTTAATAACTCAACTTGATAGTCAATTATTATATTCAATAGTCAGATATGTACATGTTACACGAGAAGTATATTATCACGTTGAATTGCAATAAAACACGAACATGTGTTTTCAAAATGGACAATACAATTAAGGCTTTGTCGCTTTAATGGAATTACCATTTTTATTCATTTGCTTCTTAATATTAAATCACCTAAACTTGTTTTATTAGTAGCACAGTCCCATTAATATTTTTATTTAGTACTGCCCCTGGAATTTGTTCACGTCATTATGTCATTATGGATTTTTGTGACGTCATACGACCGACTTTCCCAGTTGTCATCTACATGCATAGGTCATTGGGTTTATAACGTTCCATTTTATTTATATTTTCTCTCTGATAGGCGTTTCTTGTTTGATTTAATTTTTTTTTTAGCAGTCACATAAACAACCAAGCTATGTAATATGGAATTTTTACACCCATTATTGCTGCTTCTTCCTGTATTTGCGCGATGATTATCTGAGATATTAACTCCATGATGCTATATTCTCAAATCTTTTCTATAAAGAAGGAATGTAGTTGACAATTGTTAATAGTTTTATTTGATCGTTCGTCAAAAAGTTGTAACTCTGTTACTCTTGTATCTTCAATGCAATTGAGTAATTAAATAGTAATTAAATTGAATGCGTTTTAATTCCCTTTTATTATTGTTTAATTTGAGTTACAATGCTATGGCGTTAAATTTTATTTACACTTAAATGTATTATGAATATTGTTAGGCCAAGTGTGAGGTTGAGCGCTCTATAACCAGGTTTAAACCCCCAATGATTTGCATTGACCGTTCCAAGGCGGTGACCCCAGCTTTATTCATATTTTGTGTTTATGTTGGTTTGTATTGTAGTGTATTGTGCTGTTTTGTACTGTTTGGGCAATCGGTCACTTGCCTGAAATATATGACCAACTAATTGTTTTTAATGAAAATTCAATATTGCTCCAGCAGCTGGAGTTTCACTTCTTTATATTGCTCTGGAAAAACCGGTCTTAATGCATGTTCCAAAGTGTCGCCCTATATAAGCATATGAAGTTCAAAAACATGTACTCAAAGGTCAGGTATTTTTTCTTCCTAAGATGTAAAAAAACTAAGGGGTGTCTTCGCGATGACAAGACGTTCCCATTTTAAGATTACTTGACCTCTTAATGGATTACCGCGATGGCTGCGTCCATTCGTCAGACCAACCCCGATATTGCTCTAACGAATTTGGTCAGTGTTTTTATCATACTTAATATTGTTTGAATGTTCTATAGTTTTCTTAAGCATTCACTTCAAAGTAATGTTCAAGTGTATTACCGATGTGTATTTAAAGGGGCCTTTTCACAGATTTTGGCATTTTTTAACTTATTCATTAAATGCTTTATATTGATAAATGTAAACATTGGATCGTAAAAGCTCCAGTAAAAAATCAAGAATAAAATTAAAAAAAGGAAAAGAACATTGCCCGGAGCAGGTTTCGAACCAGTGACCCCTGGAGTCCTGCCAGAGTCCTGAAGTAAAAACGCTTTAGCCTACTGAGCTATTCCGCCGAGTACACATACTTGACGTATTTTATACCTTATATAAGCAATCTTCGTAGTTTCACAAAATTTAACGACAAAAACAGAACTCTCCAAATTATTCAATCGTTTCGCGTTGCAACGCTTTATAATTTTTAGGTTTTAAAATCGTCAAAAGATGCATATAATGGCTATATTAGACCATGGTAAATGTTCAGTATTACTGTTTCCTCACAAATATCATAACTAAAACGAAAATTTGCGAATCTGAAACAACTTTTTTCAATTTTGTCAATTTAGCAAAGCGTGAAAAGATCCCTTTAATATATGGAAACCCTTCCTATATTTTGCTAAGTATCCTGAAACAAACAAATATTAATGCTAAATATGAATCACACCGTTACGTTTCATTTATTTTACATATAGTCATACATCACAAATATGGTATGAAGAAATCCATATTTAGATGTCATGGTATCATTTTTCCAGACCTATTCCGAATTACATTCCACATATATGAGCATGTTGCCATAAATCTAAATAGAATGAGAGCGAGTGACACACTATTGCCAAAATTGGTGGCCATTTAGCGAATGACGCCATTTTCCCGTTTCGTTTATATTCAATAAACTAACGTGAACTTAATTAATTTCTGGTTAAAGTGTTCGATGTCCAATGTCAGCAAACTCCTTGTAGATTTTCAATAAAATAAAAAACTGTACAAAAAAGTGTATATATCTTAAACACTGTCATATGAGCAGAAACATACAGTGGTGATCTACAATTCTAATTTTGGCCAAATAATTTTCGATGCTTTAAAATATATGATTTTAGCCCCCAATAACCGAGTGTTGAGTGCCAGGACATTGCGAATACGCGTGACCGAGTCTTTCCTCACCTCCCGGTACAGGTCAGTGATGGCGACCACTGGTCACTGTCTTTGTTGTCCACTTAGTGACCAATCTCGGGCACGATTTGTTTTTATTGTTGGAGACAATTTTCATGCTGCTCTTGTCTGATTGACCGGACAGATAATAGAGATCGGGTGTTTGTTGGTTTTGGCATGACTTAACAATTTGTACAATTGAACCTTCCTTTTACAAGTTATTTAAGGTTGGGCTTTTAAAGTAGATTAGGACAGGGTACAATGTACGATGGATTGATATATGCCACACTACCATCTGTTTTGAAGAGATGTTTTGGAGGGAATTTACCTATACATTTAAGAAGCGTTCTATTTAAAAACTTATGATGATACAGGTTTCAAAATGGAATCGAATAAAATATAAATAGTTGAATAGATACTGATGGTTTTGCGCTGAAAAGAGAGTTACAATACCAAGCGACGTAGAACGGATCAACTTCTCTACTTTTTTCATCTCTGTCTTGGTTTGTTTCATCTTAACAAAATCAATTTCTTTCTATATTTCATTCATTTCATTTATAAACATTGATATTAAATATTAAATATTCTATATCTGTAGAGATCGATGTTAGTCATATATGTTCTGTAGTCAACTATCAAATTTCAGAAACTGTTTTGACTGCGATGGATATATTACTGTCAAGACTTAAAAAAAGGATTTTGATGGATTTATCACTTTTTGTTGCCAATATAATTACCGCTAAAATGACTAATATTCTTATTTCGCGAGAAATTAGATAAAATGCTCATACAATTTAAACATGTTTTCATGCAAATGGACTTTTGAAGTTGCAACTGGACTTTTAAAGTTAAAAAAAAAGTTTTTACCTATGGTATGGCAGATTTATAAGCATTTCAGTGAAGGTATCACACGCGTTATGTGGACTTTGAAAGGTGTTGAAAGCACACTTAACACCACAATGATGCAACAACACTTGCCTTTTAGATGCGCATCTAAATGCCTTTTGGTGTTAAATGTTCAAACACATTAACCGATTCTATACAATATGATAAGTACAGTCTTTGCAAACAAAGTTTAAAGGTTTCTAAATGGTTGACGCCAGCTTATTTTTTTCCATATTGACATAAAAGGTTTTGCGCTGAAAAGAAAGTTACAATACCAAGCGACGTAGAACGGATCAACTTCTCTACTTTTTTCATCTCTGTCTTGGTTTGTTTCATCTTAACAAAATCAATTTATTTCTATATTTCATTTATTTCATTTATAAACATTGATATACTTACAATATTAAATATTCTATATCTGTAGAGATCGATGTTAGTCATATATGTTCTGTAGTCAACTATCAAATTTCAGAAACTGTTTTGACTGCGATAGATATATTACTGTCAAGACTTAAAAAAGGATTTTGATGGATTTATCACTTTTTGTTGCCAATATAATTACCGCTAAAATGACTAATATTCTTATTTCGCGAGAAATTAGATAAAATGCTCATACAATTTAAACATGTTTTCATTCAAATGGACTTTTGAAGTTGCAACTGGACTTTTAAAGTTAAAAAAAAAGTTTTTACCTATGGTATGGCAGATTTATAAGCATTTCAGTGTAGGTATCACACGCGTTATGTGGACTTTGAAAGGTGTTGAAAGCACGCTTAACACCACAATGATGCAACAACACTTGCCTTTTAGATGCGCATCTAAATGCCTTTTGGTGTTAAATGTTCAAACACATTAACCGATTCTATACAATATGATAAGTACCGATCACTATATCGTCGCTGTCGTTCTCAAACCTCGTAGCTCCAAAATTTTCAAAATATTATTTTCGTCTTTTCCGAATATATGAAGTCTGGCGCGTGTTTTGTGCTATATCTCGTAGCTCTACGCCAATCAGAGCCCTTGAAAAAGCCACGCGACGTGACGAAATGTTGTAGAATGATTGTTGGCTTTTTTCCCGGCGAAAAGTCGTAGCGACGCCATTTCACCTATAGGTACGTCGTTTCGTTTGGACAAATTTGACTAAAACGTTTTTATATTTTTTTTTATTTGAAACTACGAGGTTTCCTATAAAAAAATGAGACGGTTTTTTCTCTCTCCTGAAAAGTAGGCATTTTGTAGCTACGAGGTTTGAGAACGACAGCGACGATATACTACATCCCTGCTTCATTTTACATTTAGAAATCGGATTTATTGATAGCAATATGTTTAAAGGGAATACTTCATTTCCCTTTTTTGACTGCATGGTTATTTCACAGAAGCTTGGAACATCATAATCTGGGTCCCTGTAAATAGAATTGTATATATAATATACTGGGTCCTGTATATAGCATAGCAGATCACAAACAACCCGACATCAGTTGAAGCAGTGAAAAAGATAGGTAATGCAACTTCGGGAAACCATAGCCTTTGACTGATAAGTTCTTACATTGAAGTATGTTTTCATTACAAATCTTTAATGAGTAATTAAAAGGTGCTCACATATAAAATAATGCTATATTTTTATGACACAATCATTCAGATAAATTTAATTGCCGTAACATACTGATATGAGAGAACTCTCCCGAAAGGACCCTTGAATGTTCAATGATAATTTCATCGCTCTAGGCCCATAGTATTAAAAACTCTATACAGATTTTATGATGTAACAAATTATGTCTTGAAAGAACATAAATTGCAAGTAAACCTTGATAACCATGCTCATTAAAACCAGTAACGTTTGTATTGATTAGATTGGTTAAGAAGTAAAAGTTTCGAATACCATGAACGCACATGTTAGACTATATAACAGTTTCTTTAAGGCATCAACAATCCTCCAATTGTGTTTAAACTGGGTCATTGAATAAGTAACGACATTACATTTAAGGACGGAAAACTAACATTTAGTCGCGATATGTGAAAGCAAAAAGTATGCTTTATTATTCCAAAATAAAATATAAAAAAATTTCGTAGGCAAATCTCCAAAATAAGATACACAGTCAAATTTAAATTGGAATGTAGAGTTGGCATGAATTGCGGTCACAACATATGAAATAGATTTTGTTCAGTCATTGTGAGAGTGAACATGAAAGGTAAATATTAATTTTGTTAACGAGTAAACATTCTTTCTTTGTATCTTCTTGGTTTCGAATTTAACTGTTTATAGCAGTATTAAGTCATCACTTGATATTGCTAACATGTGTATATTTATAATTAATAATTTTATTCTTATTGTTTTCTGTCAATAAACAAATCGACGACCTAGTATATGTGTTAATGAACCTATGTTTAAGCACCTATTTTATTCCAAGGCAATATAACACTTCGTGAGTTACTAAAGCTCTCGTTCACTATATTCGAGCTTTCGTAGATCACATAGGCTTTCAGTCTGTCATGAAACTACATTAACTTTTAAAGTTTCAAGGACATTACTAAAATACTTAATTAATTAACTTACGAGTTATGACAGTTTGCTGTTGCTTTAGTTTACGGAATTTCCTAATAGCTCAATTTTACATTAGGTATTACATTATGTTTGTGTTTAAACTAAGTTTTTAATATCTGAACTTAAAATATGATATGAATCTGTGTTTTTTCCCGGTTCATTCACTCTCTCATTGATATTCAAGAGGAAGGGATGGGGGGGGGCATTGATCCACAGACAGCTGCTCTGTCATTAAAATAGTTGACCTAATACTATGTCATTGCAAACGCTTTGTACGTGACGTTTAATTAAGATTGATTACGTAATAAATGAGTATCGAGACTTAACTGCATATATCAATCCTGCCGTTGTTGACCCATAGTTCACCTGACGGTTCTAAGGTCTCAGTTAACACACGAGGTAGACACATTAAAACGATAATGATAACATTCAAATGTTATGCATTCATATCATACATGTTAAAAAAACACGAGATTTTGGCCATGAACTACTTTACCAGTTTATGGCACTAAATGGCAATAATGTCGATTGAATCCATAAATGAAATCGTTTTACTTTAGTCCAGGATGTGTACTAATTGGATTTTCGTTACCACACCCGTAAATTAAATATTGACATAATACAGTATTTGTCGTACAACCATTAACTATAATATTGCTAGGCAGGTTTGTTGTTAAGTGACATATGCACGATTATCTTTTCTCATATGACATCATGGCGTTATTTCTCTCCAGTAATTCACTATCCTTATTTGAAAGTATCGGATATTGAAAAGCGACATGGCACCTGATTAACACATGATCAAAGAACCTAGCTAATTGCATCTTTGTCATTCTGTTTAAAGTAAAAGCCCTCCTACAAGGAAGTAAGGTGACACATTAAATTAATTTGTTAACTAATTATCTTTACTTAAAATGTGACATGTCTGTTTTTCTTTGATGTGTAGCATGTAAAGGGATACTAAACTAATTACTAAGCACATGAAGCAATGATGCCTAATAGCGTTGTTTTGTGTTGATAATAAAACAAGGCGGGTATGTGTCAAGATAATTTAACTTTCGTTGATATTTAGACACTTTTTACTGTAAAGTCCCACAATATTGGACTTTGTTCATTAATGTATTTGTTTTAATTCTTAATGATCGAACGTTCCTATTTACAACATTACTTGAGATTTTTTAACAACGAAATATATCCGCAAACATAATTATTATTTAAGATTTAAATTATATAAACTTATGTAATGAGATTTTATCATGTTGTACATTCAAGCAGAATACACGTAGATCAACTTTCTCAATGTCGTAATTAAAAGTTTTCAGTCCTGCTGTTATCTGCGAAGTGATGTGACCCTGACATCGTTCATGCTTTGTTTTAAAATTCTGTTAAATATATCCAGGGGATGACCCCCATATCAGCAGATAAGTGTTCACCTTTCTTTGCCTCTTCTGCGATATGGAAATGGAGTGACTGCTACTGATGCTCCCAACCCTGTTTCTACTTGGTCACCACTAGAGAGGTCAGCTAACTGTTGAAGTTTTTTCCTTGTATTGTTTGGATTACAGTGGACACACGATCTCGAGCATTGCTATGACTATTGCTATGTAAAGTCTAGTGTGCGCGAGATACTTTTACTATATTATTGATCTGTATCACGATTATCGAGGTTCCTTAGATCTAAGCTTCGGTTGACGTCCAAAACGGAGAAAAGTAAAATTGCATAACCTTTCTTGTATAGAGTCTTATAAGAAAATCTAAAATAAATAAGACAAATGACATTAAATCTCGTATATAATACTACTATATTTGGAGTATCTTTCATAGGAATCAGGCTTCAATGTTGCCCTGGATGTAAAATGAGTTATGCTGGATTATACATGAACCTTTAAATAAAATGCCTGGCTTTAAAATACGTGGTAAAAAGACACAGACACTGATAGACAGGTTTTTGTTGCTTCCGTATTGCTTACCCATTTTATTTTGTTTTTATTGCCATAAATGAATTGCTCGAATCAGTTCTCACATATAAACATGTTTATGTTTTCTTGTGTTTGCTTATAACCATGTGCACATCATTTCCATGCAAATGTGTATTCGTGAGATTAATACGTCAATATGCGCGCACAATAAGTGTTTTCCGCCACCATGTTTAAGTCCATCACGTCGATCGGCCAGCTATTCGTCTTTGACCACCATGTGTCCACCACGAGGGTCGGGGCGCTCAACATGACGCTACTATAGTTATCAACAGTTCGATCTCGCCTGAGTGGACACATCATGTTTACTCATGGAGGGTATAGCAATCAACCGTTCGCACAAGATAATTGTGGTCGCCATCCATGTGTCTCATCCACTATATATTATACTACGAAATTGTTATCCTCCATTACCTTGTCAAAGTAAATCAATTTTTAATCTCTTTCTTCAAACTAACGAGCAATTTTGTAAGATATTCTGCAATTAGCATAACACAAGTGGAAAGTTCACAGTTTATTGAAAGCGTCATCTTCAACTACTATTGGTGTTTAATTGAAGGTTTTGGTATAGCAGACAAATGGGGGATTAAGGAATGAGATACCCATCTTGCCAGAGTGTGAAGATTTCATGACATGTCTGAATAACTCAAGTTGAACTGACGGGTATTACAAAGAATGTTTTATTCCCGAGGTGCGGGTTGTAAACCTTTTCATAGTGATTAAACAATTTTTTACTGACAAACCTGGCTTAATGCATGATCGTAAATGATCGCCTCAGAGTACCTCGTGCAGTCCGCAAAATGTACTTTGTTTTTTTCTTACTGTACTGTAAACTACTTGACCTCTTTAAACATTACCCCAATGTTTGCATCCATTCGTCAGACCTACCCGTGCCTATAGTTTGCTATGTA
Source organism: Dreissena polymorpha (assembly GCF_020536995.1). Classification (NCBI taxonomy): domain Eukaryota; kingdom Metazoa; phylum Mollusca; class Bivalvia; order Myida; family Dreissenidae; genus Dreissena; species Dreissena polymorpha. Next base: position 37,430,646 of record NC_068370.1, read on the forward strand.
TGCTGAAACAGCCAAACATTTACGCTGAATATAACTCAAACCGTTACGTTTCATATCGCACTTAAGCAGATAGAAATAAACAACAAATATGGTATGACAAATCGCACATATTTTCATTTCATGGTATCATTTTCCCAGAAATATTCAGTATTACATTTCGCATATATGAGCCTTTGGTAATCAATCTACATGAAGGATGAGAGCGAGTGACACATTGTTGCCCATAATTTTTGAAAAGTTGACGAATGGTCCCGTATTATTATTATAGATATATAATATCTCGTTGATGTATTCGTTTTTTTACGAGAAGTACATATGAACAGCGCTTTACATAACCATACAAACACCAGTATTTAGTTAAATGCAATTTAATTCCATAGTAAACAGGTTTTTCGTTTAAAGTAATTCAATAATTTCATTTTCTGCTAACTTTCAGCTTTTAAACTATGTACGTATCTATTTATATTTAATTAAATTGCATTTCGTCAATCCATCCATATACTATAACTCTCATAGTATTTCAGCTAAGGTAAACACTTAAAAAGTGCTTATTTTAAATACTGTAGCAGTGCAAACAATTACGATGAGTGGTCTACGATTATGTTTGCGGGTCCGAAGCAATGCGCGAATACGATTATTTCTGAACCTCCCGGTACCGGTCAGTGATGGCGACCTCTGGTCACTTTCTTTGTTTACCACTAAGTGACCAATCTAGGGTACGATCTTTTTTATTGGGGGAGACAATCTTCATTCTGCTCTTCTCTGATTCACCGGACAGATAACAGGGATCGTATGCTGGTTCATTAAGCATGAATTAACATGTTCTACGTTGTGGTTGGTCCTTTTAAACAGGTTAGGAAAAGGATTCAATATTCGATGAATTCATAATGGAGAGTAAGTTGATTCCTTTTTCCTAGTTCCTTATTCCTTATTCGAATAAGGAATAAGGAACAGTTCCTTATTCCTTATTCACGATTTCTTATTCGAATAAGGAATAAGTAACAGTTCCTTATTCCTTATTCACGCTTAACATATTTGACTAAGCTTTTTAAGAAAAATAATGCAATCAATTCTTAATTAAATCAAAACTAAATAACAAGAATACATTTAATTTGTGTATAACGATACATATTCATGTTTCTTCTTAGCGTTTTAATAGGATTTCTTGTATAACCCGAGCCGGCATTATCTACTTCGAATTCTAGCTTCAAATCAACCAAACCTTAAGCCTGTATACTTATTTAACGTTTATGTGATATAAAAATGCAATCTAGTACATTTCCTAATATTTGTTTTCATTTAAACTCCATTTCCTTTTTCGCGGCCGAATACGGAAACGGGAACCAGTTCCTTTTTCCTTATTCATTCCTTATAAGGAGCCTGCATTTTCTTACTTAAACATCAATGACATTGATAAAAATTGTTCAACATATACATGAACATCATTATATACATGTATATACATAGGTTGGATATTTAAAATACATATATCAATACATTTCTACTAAGTTTTAAGTAATGATAAACCAGTTCCTTATTCAGTTTGAATAAGGAATAAGGAACTGCTTCCCTATTCCTTATTGAAATCGAATAAGGAACTGGAATGTTCATACTATAAATGATAAATCAAAATCGAATAAGGAACGGCATTTTCTTACTAAACAAAAACATAAATAGGAATCAAAGAGATCAATAAATCAATGAAAATCACTGTAAATATAGGTTGGGTATAACACATATTTATTGAGGTACATTTCTACTTATTTTAGTTTACTTATAACCCAGTTCCTTATTCGATTTCAATGAGGAATAAGGAACTGATTCCTTATTCCTTATTCAAATCGAATAAGGAACTGCCATTTTCTTGCCAAAAAAGATAAATTAAAGTGAACCAAAGAGCTCAATACATCAATGAAAATCATTATTAATGTAGATTGGGCATCAAAATATGTATTATAGTACATGTCTTCTTTTTTTTATTTAATTTTATCCTAGTACCGTACATGTCTACTTTTTTTAATTTAATAATAGCCTAGTTCCTTATTCGGTTTGAATAAGGAATAAAGAACTGATTCCTTATTCCTTATTCAAATCGAATAAGGAACTGGCGATTTCTTAATTAAAAATAAGTGAAAATGAATCACTGAGATCAATAAATCATGAAAACCACTGTTAATGTAGGTTGGGTATAACAAAATAGCTATTGAAGTACATTTCTACTTAGTTTCATTTAATTATAACCCAGTTCCTTATTCGATACTCAGCTATCGGATAGTCTTGGCCAAAGGTAAGGTCCAGATAAAACTTCAAAAAATGTATCAGAGATATAAATTAAAAAAAAACACTCACATTTAGCATAGCCAATAATTACGAATATAAAGCTGCGCTATGATAGAATGATCCGAATTAAAGTATCCGAAATTATGGCCTCTGAATAAGGAATTAGTAATAAGTTAGTTCCTTATTCGGAAGCCCGTATTTCGGACAATCACTTTCAGATATTTTATTTTTTAGATGTGTGTGTGTGTGTGTGTGTGTGTGTGTGTGTTATTTAAGCTTGATTATGTTATATGGATGTATTCTGTCACATTTCTATTGTATATTCTATTTGACGAAATACGCTGAAAACAAATATTATTAAGACAATATTAAGGAAATGGCATTATTCTACTCAAACATAAATTAAAATTTACCAAAGAATACTAAATGTCAATGAAATGATGGTACATGTAAAAAAATATTTATTGAAATACATTGCTGCTTAGTTTTATTTAATGAGAATCCAGTTCCTTATTCGGTTTGAAATAGGAATAAGGAACTGGCTCCTTATTCCTTATTCAAATCAAATAAGGAACTGGCGATTTCTTAATAAAAAAATAAATGAAAATGAACCAAAGAGACCAATAAATCAATGGCAATCATTGTTTTTAACGTTGTGTATCCAAAACATTAACTGCAGTACATTTCTACTTTTTATTTATTTAATTATAACCCAGTTCCTTATTCGATTTCAATAAGGAATAAGGAACTGGTTCCTTATTCCTAATTCAAATCGAATAAGGAACTGCCATTTTCTTACAAAAAACAACAACAATAAATCAATAAAAATCATTGTAAATGTAGGTTGGGTATCGCACATATGTATTCTTGTACATTTCTACCTAGTTTTTATGTGTAATGATGACCAGTTCCTTTTTCGCGGGTGAAAAATGACAAAGTAACCAGCTGCACTAACTCGGAAAAATAGGACTGGTAACCACCGATACCAGCGCCATTTTGTCGCGTCCCACGATCTTTTATTGTGTGCCATTATTGAAGGTCGCCGGATGTACGGATGCATCCAAGATCGGGAAGACGCGTTTTCGGAGTTATAAAATGCATTTTAATATATAAACACTCAATAAGAGCTTGTATACGCATTTGTTTTTTTTATGGAAAAACAAAATACGTAGGCATCTCGATGAAACTTTCCATACTACTAGAGGCACCTGGCCGCTGCTTCCGGTGCATTATCGCCTGTATGTTGACGTCAGAGACGTCGAAAAGACGACAACGATGTACGAAATATTGGCATTCGGTACGAATACAGAGCGCAACTGTGACGCTAAGATCTGCGAGGGACTGTTTACCATCGAGGTCATCGCCGTTTTGTAGATCCCACGGCCGTTTTGCAGATCCCACGGCCATTAATCGTGTGACGAGGTTGAAAGTCGCCGGATGTATCGTTGGTCTGCATGAGCGAGAAAACGCGTATTCGCACTAAAACAAATCTACGAAGAAAACACTAGTACAGCTAGTATTCGCGCAGGTGTTTGAAAATTAAATAAAATGAAATATTCAGGCCTCTCAATTAAACTTTACAGTCGACTAGTGCTTCCGGTGCAGTCTTGCTTTAATGGTGACGTGTTGAAATCTCTTTAAATCCTTAATCATATCCCTTCGTAACCGTTAACGTATGAGAACGGAATGAGCTATCTAAAACATGCATAGTAATGAGATATCGTATAGTCTTGGCCAAAGGTAAGGGTCAGATAGAACTTAAAGAACTGTTTCAGAGATATAAATAAAAATCTTACATTAAACATAGACAATAATAACGAATATAAAGGGTGCGGTATGCGAGAATGATCCGAATGTAAGTATCCGAAAGTATAGCCTCCGAATAAGGAATTGAGTAATAAGTTAGTTCCTTATTCGGAAGCCTGTATTTCAGACGATCACTTTCGGATTTTTTATTTTTTAGATGTTGTGTGTGTTATTTGAGCTTGATTATGTTATATGGATGGATTCTGTCACATTTCTATTGTATATTATATTTGACGATACACGCTGAAAACAATTATTATGAAGACTGTAATAAAGAAATGGAATTGTCTTACTCAAACATAAATTGAAATTAACCAAAGAATACTAAATGTGATAAAAAAACATGGTATATGTAGGTTCGAAAATAAAAATATTTATTGCAATATATTGCCACTGAGTTTTATTTAATAAAAACCCAGTTCCTTATTCGGTTTGAATAAGGAATAAGGAACTGGTTCCTTGTTCCTTATTCAAATCGAATAAGGAACTGGCATTTTCTTATTAAACAACTTAATTCAAATGACCCAAAGAAACTAATAAATCAATGAAAAGTATTTAAATGTAGGTTGGGTATCAAAAACTGTAATTGCAGTACATCTGTTCTTCGTTTTTTTTATAATGATATCCCAGTTCCTTATTCGGTTTGAATAGGGAATAAGAAACTGGTCCCTTATTCCTTATTCAAATCGAATAAGGAACTAGCATTTCCTTGCTTATTGAATCAATTAAAACGAACCAAAGAGACCAATTTATCAATGAAAATCATTGTTTATATAGGTTGAGTATCAAAATATGTAAGGCATTACATTTCTTCTTCGGTTTTTGTTAAATGATAACCCAGATCTTTTTTTGCTACCGAATAAGGAAAAAGTAACAAGTTGGACTTACATCGCAAAAATAGGACTGGTTATCAAAAAGACCAGCGCCATTCTTTTGGTTCTCGCGACCTTTAATCGTGCGCTAATGTTTAATGTCACCGGATATACCGTTGGCATCCAAGATTGAGATAACGCGTTTTCAGTGATAGTTAGTCTATTTAAAAAGAAACACTCAATAACAGCTTGAGTACGCTTTTTTTTTAAATTGAAAAACAAAATACAGAGGCATCTCGACGAAACTAAACAGACATCTAGAGTCACCTGGGCCGCTGCTTCCGGTGCAGTCCCGCTTTTATGGTGACGTCAGTGACGTCGCACTGACGACAACGCTGTACAACCTATTGGCATTCGGTTCAAATACAGAGCGCAATTATGACGCTTAAAACGGCGAAGGACTATTAACCATCGAGACCATCGCCGTTTTTAAGGAACCCTGGTCAATAATCGTGTGCCGAGTTTGAAGGTCCTCGTATGTACCGTTGGTCTGCATGAGCGAGAAAACGTGTATTCGCACTCAAACAAATCTCTGAAGAAAAAACACTTGTACGGCTAGTTTGCGCGCAGGTGTTTGAATAATAAATAAAATGTTGAGGCATCTCGATGGAACTTTCCAGTCTACAAGAGACCGATGCTTCTGGTGCAGTCTTGCTTTTATGGTGACGTGTTGAAATCTCTTAACACCCTTAATCATATCCCTTCGTAACCGTTAACGTATGAGAACGGAATGAGATATCTAAAACATGCTTAGAAAAGAGATTTCGTGTAGTCTTGGCCAAAGGTAAGGGTCAGACAAAACTTAAAGAACTGTATCAGAGATATAAATAAAAAATCTTACATTTAACATAGCCAATAATAACGAAAATAAAGCTGCGCTATGCGAGAATGATCCGAATGTAAGTATCCGAAAGTATAGCGTCTGAATAAGGAATTGAGTAATAAGTTAGTTCCTTATTCGGAATAGCGATTTCGGATAATCACTTTCGGGTATTTTATTTTATAGATGCTGTGTGTGTTATTTAAACTTGATTATGTTATATGGATGTAATCTGTCACATTTCTATTGTTTATTCTATTTGACGATACACGCTGAAAACATGTATTATGAACACGATAATTAGGAAATAGAATTGTCTTACTCAAAGATAAATTAAAATTAACCAAAGAATACTAAATGTCAATGAAAATCATGGTATATGTAGGTTCGAAATTAAACATATTTATTGCAATACATCGTTACTGAGTTTTATTTAATGAAAACCCAGTTCCTTATTCGGTTTGAATAAGGAATAAGGAACTGGTTCCTTGTTTCTTTTTCAAATCGAATAAGGAACTGGCATTTTCTTATTAAACATCTTAATTTAAATGAACCAAAGAAACCAATAAATCAATGAAAAGCATTTTAGGTTGGGTATCAAAAACTTGAATTGCAGAACATCTGTACTTAGTTTTATATAATGATATCCCAGTTCCTTATTCGGTTTGAATAGGGAATAAGGAACTGGTTCCATATTCCTTATTCAAATCGAATAAGGAACTGGCATTTCCTTGCTAAACAAACCAATTAAAATGAACCAAAGAGACCAATTAATCAATGAAAATCATTGTAAATATAGGTCGCGTATCAAAATATGTATTGCAGAACATTTCTTCTTCGGTTTTTGTTAAATAATAAGCCAGTTCCTTTTTTTGCTTCCGAGTAAGGAAAAGTAACCAGTTGGACTAACATCGGAAAAATAGGACTGGTTATCAAATAGACGAGGGCCATTTTTTTTTGGTTCTCGCAACCTTTATTTTCCGCGCCAATGTTAAAGGTCACCGGATATACCGTTGGCTTCAAGATCGAGATAACGCGTTTTCAGTGATAGAAAATCTATTTAATTAGAAAAACACTCAATAAGAGCTTGACAACGCATTTGTCTTTAAATTGAATAAAAAAACGGAGGCATTCCTACGAAACTTTCCAGACTACAAGAGGAATCTGGGCCGCTCCTTCCGGTGCAGTCATTTTTTATGGTGACGTCAGTGATGTCGCACTGACGACAACGCTGTTCGCAATTTTGGCATTCTGTTCGAATACAGAGCGCAACTGTTAAGCTAAAAACGGCGAAGGACTCTCAACCATTGAGACTATCGCCGTTCTTTAGATACCACGGTCAATAATCGTGTGCCGAGGTTGAAGGTCGCCGTATTTACCGTTGGTTTGCACGAGCGAGAAAACGCGTATTCGCATTTAAACAAATCTATGAAGAAAAAACACTATAACAGCAAGTTTGCGCGCAGGTGTTTGAATGTTAAATAAAATAAAATGTTGAGGCATCTCGATTGAACTTTCCAGTCTACTAGAGACACCTGGACCGCTGCTTCCGGTGCAGTCTTGCTTGTATGGTGACGTGTTGAAATCTCTTTGCATCCTTAATAATATCCCTTCGTATTCGTTTACGTATGAGAACGGAATGGGATGTCTAAAACATGCTTTGTAATGAGATACCGTATAGTCTTGGCAAAAGGAAGGGGTCACATAAAACTTAAAGAACTGTATCAGAGATAGAATAAAAAATCTTACAATAAACATAGCCAATAATAACGAACATAAAGCTGCGCTCTGCAAGAATGATCCGAATGTAATTATCCGAAGTTAAAGCATCTGAATAAGGAATTGAGTAATAAGTTAGTTCCTTATTCGGAAGCCTTTCTCAAACATAAATTAAAATAAACCAAAGAATACTAAATGTCAAAGAAAATCAAGGTATAAAGATGAAGGTTGGAAATAAAAAAATATATATTTATTGCAATTCATTGCTACTGAGTTTTATTTAATGATAGCCTAGTTCATTATTCAGTTTGAATAATGAATAAGGAAATGGCTCCTTTTTCCTTATTCAAATCGAATAATAAAGGAAGTGGCATTTTTTAAATAAAAAATACAAATACAATGAACCAAAGAAGCCAATAAATCAATGAAAAGCATTTAAAATGTAGGTTAGGTATCAAAATCATTAATTGCAGTACATTTCTACTTAGTTTAATTTAATGATAACCCATTTGCTTACTCGGTTCGAATACAGAGTGCAACTGTTACGCTAAGAACGGCGAAATACTGTTCACCATCGAGGCCATTTCCGTTTTGTAGATCCTTCGGTTAATAATCGTGTGCCTAGGTTCGTACAAACTTAATTAAACACTTGATCTGGGGAATATTTAGTACGTAATAAAATGCGACACAATTTTGATTAGTTAAAGAAAAAAAATCATTATTTTGCTATCCACACTTCATCCGAAACAATTAAACATTTTTGTTTGTGACCAATCATTTTCCTTCATATTTTACTGTTGTTTATTGGAAAATATAATTGATTTTAAATGGGTACGTCACAGTGTCAATCACACAGTACATCGTTGTGAAAGTAAATTGACATTTTGTTAGTTGGTTATATAAGCAAATCAATAGACGTTATTAAAATATGTTTCGTTTTCTATTCTAACTGTAATTGGCAGATACTAGGTAATAACTTATTAACCACCTCGAACAACCTAGAATTTGGCTCGTTTCTGCTTTGCTTTTACACCTGAGAACTAAACTTCATTTACTACTTGCGTATTTGATACCACTTCTGTATTCCAGAAACACACATTCGGATGGTTGATACCTAAGCCAGCTATAAATAAAGAGTCGAAATGGTTACGGTCATTGACATGGACTTTGTCCCTTATTCATGTTAATAAATAACTGATAAAGAGTTGTTTATTTAATCTCTGAAGTTGACGGAAGAACTGACGTGAAAAAAAGAGAATCATACTAAAAAGGTGAAAGCAAATAAAATGATTCCAAAACAGATTTGGTATATGTTTACTGTTAAAGTAAGCATACCCCGATCGGTTTGAATATGCATGTGATTAATTATTATAATGCCGCGAAAAAGTAAACTAAACAATACTGAATATTACTAGGTAGAAATATATAAGAAATATTTTCTATGCACATGTCTACATGTTTGTCATATTTATAATTCACAGTTAGAAGGCGAACAACCCCGTTGTAAGTTTGAAATTGTCGTTCCTTTTTCCATAGACTTATTTCATAACGGATGAAGAACACGCAATATTTAAGACTTAAATAATACACATGTACGTTAGAATAAATAATTTTGAAACAAATAACTTTAAACATTTTTTTTTCTTTAATGGCTCATCTTATTTCATTTCATATGATAAGATGAAACATGTGTCTATAGAGAATTTCCGCGCCTCTCGGTTGTTTGGCCACAGGTTGCAGTAAATATTTCGGATTATGCAGCCATGATCTTTTTGTTAAGCACTACACATATAAAATCCGGGACTGATAAAAAAGTAAGCATTTATTGACTGGTCAAAACAGACCTATCACAGATTGAGCTGTGCTTCGTAAAAAAACAACAACAACAACACTAAGAACGCTAGCCCATTTTATTCACCAATGGACTTAGTTTCTTCACATAATAAAGGTCGACATGGTATGTAATTTTGAAAGAATTATAAATCAGCCAGCTTTTGTACCAGTAGATTTGTGTGTTTTTGTTCCGCAAAAGCTAGCTTATTTCAGGATACGTAAATTGACAGGTGCAAGAAATAATAACAACGCAGACATATAGAAAATAAGTGTAATGTTGTTATATATATGCAACGCTAATAATATATATAAATATATTTATATATATACATGAGGCATACCTTCAAACATACCCGTATGTGTTTTTCAAAATTAAATATTAAACCCGACAGTGCTGTAAGGTTTGAAACATTTGATAAATACTATTACCTTACGCAGTTCAGCAATAACTTTAACCAAAAGCATACATTGTTAAGAAATTAAGCAACATCGGTAAAATGTCGAATCATACAGCTTTATAAAGATTGAACACTTAAAAATGGTTTGGAGATTTATACACTTCAAAGAAAAAAACACTATTCGGCAATCATATAAACCATATCTGATAATTACTATAGTGTAACCAATAACACACAACAGAATTTGTCAAAATCTAAAGCGAAAATTACAGCAACAAGAGCTCCATGATCGGAGACTTTTGCCCCCAACAGGGTCTTGACACAGGGTTTTCTGCAACAAAACTGACCATAAATGTTAATATTATCATATTAGTTTGACTAAGCCACTTTAATAAAACCTTATGTCACATTGACCTTGACCTTTAAACTAGTGACCCAATTTCAATCGAGGCCATCTACTGTCCAACGCCAATGCACAAGGGAAGTATCACGACAATCGGTCAATTCGTTGACGAGATATTGATCGGAAACAATTTTTAAACTTAGAATGACTGAACTTAACCTTTAACCTTATAACCCCAATATCAATCAGGGCCATCTACTGTCCAACGCCAATGCACAACGGAAGTATCAAGACAATCGGTCAATTTGTTGACGAGTTTTTGATCGGAAACAATTTTCAAACTTAGTGTGACTGACCTTGACCTTTGACCTTGTAACCTAATTATCAATATGGGTCATCTTCTGTCCAAGACTAAAGTACATGTGAAGTATCAAGCCAATGGGTCAAACCGTACACAAGTTATTGATCGCAAACAAACTGGTCTACCGACTGACATTTAGCAAAACAATATAACCCCTCTTCTTCGAAGGGGGGCATAATAAAACTAAACAAGAAATGTCGCAGTTGCCCTCGAAGTTTCCTTTTCTCGTTAGAGTAACTTGAATTTTTCTACAACACATTCATTACAATATATATATATTTCTGTAAAATATAGTTACATAAACTGGCAAGTGCTTTCATTTATAGAAAATAAAGGGTTGCTGTGTTTAATGTTAGAAAGAAAACCACAAAGCCATTTTTGGCCATCATTCGTTAGTTTGTTTAAAGATGGGCAAGTATAAAATGCAACTAATTGGCAGTACACATTCAAACTCTTTGTTGTTTCTTTATGTACCACAAATATGGGGAATAAATGGTTAAAGTTTGACTGAAATACCAAACATTTCTGAGTAGTTCCAAACTTGAAAGACTGAAAACTGTGCAGCCAAAGTGAACATCTGGCGAGAGTAGTGTAAATTATATTGAGAGGTTTGTGTTAGATAAGTACATTGTAATGACAGTTTAGACAGAAATTTGTTATAACAGTTTAAACAGAAATTATGCATCATACATACTCAAAAAATCAAAACATTACCATATTATACAACATTATAATTAAAGGCATTCAAACCATGACAACAATTTACAAACAAACAAATATATTTATAAAGCATTTGTAAGTAATTACAAATAGGAAGATCATTACCAACATGGTGTAAGTTATCATATAAAATGGCAGTAAAGTTTTCGAAACATTTAATCACAAAAAGGCTAAAAGGCTCTTATCTGTGAACCAAATAAATAAAACATTGCTTAGCTGGAAATCTACAGAAGCTTTCACTATAGCCTTATAAACATAACTGAACTGCCCCTGGCTGCCATGTTTTTCATATTACCCAAACTGTTTTGGAACTCGACCAAGATATCATTAGAACAAATATTCCTAATTTTAATGATGATCCGGCTAGATTGTGATTTCTATAGTTTTCACATGGTTTAACTATAGTCATATAAGCTAATTTTCCCCGCCTCCTGAATGCTATTTTTATTAACAAACCGGCACCATTTGTTAAATTAGTCAAGATATTGCTAAAACAAAACAATTGTATAACATGAAGACACTTTAATTAGTAAAACAATAACAATCCTGTTAAAGTACGGGGAATACCTTTATAACTTGATATATGATGATATTATTTTAACAATTCACATCATTTTAAGTCATTTTATTGTGAAATTCACCTGTGACAAATGATAACATGTAGTTAAATATGATTACAGTATAAGAAAGTCAAAGTCGTGTTGACAACTCTTCACAATTTAACATCATGGCAATATGTGCTTGTTCCTTGAATCAAGCATTGAGTCCTACTTTGGCTTTTACTTTCGCAGACAATATACAATTAATAAGAATATACTTAACACAGAAATATCGAGTCTGTATACAAAAAGGAGCATCTACAAGCAATCATGTCTTTTAATAACAAAACATGTGTACACAGTACAAACATTAAGTGTTACAGATCTGAAGCTGGAATGACTTATCATGATTATTTAAGCTCAAATGTACATGTTTAAATGTAGTATTAACAAGAGATGTGTTCGTCAGAAACACAATGCCCCCTATTTGAACTTTGACCTTGAAGGATGACCTTGACCTCGACCTTTCACCACTCAAAATGTCAGCGCCATGAGATACACATGCATGCCAAATAGCAAGTTGCTATGATCAATATTGCAAAAGTTGTCACAAAACTGTAACCTAGGTTAAAGTTTTGGGAAAGAAAGACAGACACACACAATGACAGACTGACAGGCCAAAAACAATATACCCCCCCCCCCTTTTTTTCAAGGGGGCATAAAAATATATATCCCCAGACTGTTGTCAAGTAACCTCTCATTTTAAATCAAACACATACAATTTTTACACACTTGTATTTCGCAGGAAACAATTCTGGAATGTAAACTTACACATGATTTCATGTCTAAATATAATGAAACATATTTTTTTTGGAATTCGAATTAACATACTGTTTACATAAGTTCTAAAAATATAGTTATTAATACACCTTCGACAGAATTATACTCTGAATCGAAGAAAATGCAGGACAAACATCATAACTGTATCGTGAAAAGAAAGAAAAATTAAACATCAAATTTGTATAATAATATAATTCCGGTTCACCCAATTCAGTGTGTATATGCACAGCACAGGAATCTTCTCTTGTTGTTACGTCTCTTACTGCCACGTGACAATCGAGGTGCTTCTGAAGAGGTCTTGCTAACTGCTAAAACATTTAAATGGTACTTACAAATGTAAGCAGTTTTTGGCGTAAAAAATTTACCACTTTACTAACATTGATTTAAATTTTAATTGTTGATTCAATGTCCTCAAACATTCAAATCTTACCACAAAACTTCAAAACTTTTGAAGGTCAAAATGAACCCATCATTTTAAGAACCCTCTGAACTTCGAAATGAAAACTTAAAATGTTTTGAAATATGCAGTATATACAGTAATTACAAAGGTAAACCGACACTCCAGCTGCCTTTCCAATCTGTTAATAATATGTACAAAGTGCAAATCATGTAACTATTTATAATCTTTTATGTAATTTCTTAAATTTTCATCAAATAGTCATTCGAAGTTACATAATACTTGCACTTATTGACAACAACCAGTAATAGTTTTTTTTTCAATATTTACCAAACGTTCATAAACAACAATTATTGATGACTACAACTTAACATGGTATTTGGATGCCAACGGTATATCCGGCGACCTTAAACATTGGCGCACGATAAAAGGTCGAGGGCACCAAAGAAATGGCGCTGGTCTATTTGATAACCAGTTTTATTTTTCCGAAGTTAGTGCAACTGGCTACTTTTTCCTTATTCAGAAAAAAAGGAACTGGGTTATCAGTTTACAAAAACATAAGTAGGAATATACTGCAATACATATTTTGATACGCGACCTATATTTACAATGATTTTCATTGAATAATTGGTCTCTTTGGTTATTTTTCATTAATTTGTTTAGCAAGACAATGCCAGTTCCTTATTCGATTTGAATAAGGAATAAGGAACCAGTTCCTTATTCCCTATTCAAACCGAATAAGGAACGGAATATCATTATATAAAACTTAGAACAGGTGTACTGCAATTAAAGTTTTTGATATACAACCTACGTTTAAAATGCTTTTCATTGATTTATTGGTTTCTTTGGTTCATTTTGATTAAGGTTTTTAATCAGAAAATACCAGTTCCTTATTCGTTTTGTATACGGAACAAGGAACCAGTTCCTTATTCCTTATTCAAACCGAATAAGGAACTAGATTCTCATTAAATAAAATTTAGCAGCAATGTATTGCAATATTATTTTTTTTTACATCTACCATCATTTCATTGATATTTAGTATTATTTGGTTAAATTTAATTTATGTTTGAGTAAGACAATTTCATTTCCTAATTATCTTCTTCATAATACTTGTTTTCAGCGTGTATCGTCAAATAGAATATACAATAGAAATGTGACAGAATACATTCATACAACATAATCAAGCTGAAGTAACACACACAACATCTGAAAAATAAAATATCCGAAAGTGATCGTCCGAAATACAGGCTTCTGAATAAGGAACTAACTTATTACCCAATTCCTTATTCAGAGACTATAACTTCGGATACTTAAATTCGGATCATTCTCGCAAAGCGCAACTTTATGTTCGTTACTATTGGCTCTGTTTAATGTAAGATTTTTTATTTATATCTCTGATACAGTTCTTTACGTTTTATCTGACCCTTACCTTGGGCCAAGACTATACGATATCTCATTACTAAGCATGTTTTAGATATCTCATTCCGTTCTTAACGTAAACAGTTACGAAGAGATATGATTAAGATGCAAAGAGATTTTAATACGTCACAAAACAGCAAGACTGCACCGGAAGCAGCGGTCCAGGTACCTCAAGACGACTGGACAGTTTCCATGAGATGCCTCAATATTTAATTTTATTTAAAATTCAAACACCTGCGCGCATACTAGCTGTAATAGTGTTTTTTTCTTCATAGATTTGTTTAAATGCGAATACGCGTTTTCTCGCTCATGCAGACCAACGGTAAATACGGCGACCTTCAACCTCGGCACACGATTATTGACCGTGGTATCTAAAGAACGGCGATAGTCTCAATGGTTGAGAGTCCTTCGCCGTTTTTAGCTTAACAGTTGAGCTCTGTATTCGAACAGAATGCCAAAATTGCGAACAGCGTTGTCGTCAGTGCGACGTCACTGACGTCACCATAAAAAATGTCTGCACCGGAAGGAGCGGCCTAGATGCCTCTAGTAGTCTGGAAAGTTTCGTAGAGATGCCCCCGTTTTTTGTTTTTTTTTTTCAATTTAAAGACAAATGCGTTCTCGAGCTCTTATTGAGTGTTTCTAATTAAATAGGTTTTCTTTCACTGAAAACGCGTTTTTTCGATCTTGGATGCCAACGGTATATCCGGCGACCGTAAAGATTGACGCACGATAAAAGGTCGCGGGAACTAAATAAATGGCGCTGGTCTTTTTGATTACCAGTCCTATTTTTCCGAAGTTAGTGCAACTGGCTGCTAATTTTTCCTTATTCAGAAGAAAAAAAGGAACTGGGTTATCATTTAACAAAAACCTAAGTAGGAATGTTCTGCAGTACATATTTTGATACGCGACCTATATTTACAATGATTTTCATTGATTAATTGGTCTCTTTGGTCCATTTTAATTTATTTGTTTAGCATGGAAATGCCAGTTCCTTATTCGATTTGAATAAGGAATAAGGAACCAGCTCCTTATTCCCGATTCAAACCGAATAAGGAACTGGACTATCGTTATATAAAACTAAGTACAGGTGTACTGCAATTAAAGTTTTTAATACCCAACCTACGTTTAAAATGCTTTCAATTGATTATTTGGTTTCTTTGGTTCATTTTAATTCAGTTTTTTAATAAGAAAATACCAGTTCCTTATTCGATTTGAATAAGGAATAAGGAACCAGTTCCTTATTCATTTTTCAAACCGAATAAGGGACTGGGTTATCATTACATACAACTCAGCAGCAATGTATTGCAATATATTTTTTTTTACATGTACCATTATTTCATTGACATTTAGTATTCTTTGGTTAATTTTTTATTTATATCTCTAATACAGTTCTTTAAGTTTTATCTGACCCTTACCTTTGGCCAATAATAAACGATATCTCAATACTAAGCATGTTTTAGATATCTCATTCCGTTTTCATACGTAAGCGGTTACGAAGGGATATGATTAAGGATGTAAAGAGATTTCAACACGTCACCATAAAATCAAGACTGCACCGGAAGCAGCGTTGAAGGTGCCTCTAGTCGACTGGAAACTTTCATCGAGATGCATCAACATTTTATTTTATTTAACATTCAAACACCTGCGCGAATACTAGCTGAAATAGTGTTTTTCGTAGATTTGTTTTAGTGCGAAGACACGTTTTGTCTTCATGCAGACCAACGGTACATCCGGCGACCTTCAACCTCGTCACACGATTATTGGCTGTGGGATCTACAAAACGGCGATGGCCTCGATGGTAAACAGTCCCTCGCTGATCTTAGCGTAACAGTTGCGCTCTGTTTTCTTACCGAATGCCAATATTTCGGACAGCGTTGTGGTCAGTTCGACGTCACAGACGTCAATATAAAGGCGATAATGCACCGGAAGCAGCGGCCAGGTGCCTTTATTAGTCTGGAAAGTTTCATCGAGATGCCTACGTATTTTGATTTTCCATTAAAAAACAAATGCGTATACAAGCTCTTATTGAGTGTTTATATATTAAAATTCATTTTCTATCTCCGAAAACGCGTCTTCCCGATCTTGGATGCCAGCGGTACATCCGGCGACCTTCAATAATGGCATACAATAAAAGATCGTGGGACGCGACAAAATGGCGCTGGTATCGGTGGTTACCAGTCCTATTTTTCCGAGTCAGTGCAGCTGGTTACTTTGTCATTGTTCACCCGCGAAAAAAGAACTGGTCATCATTACACATAAAAACTAGGAAGAAATGTTGTACAATACATATGTGCGATACCCAACCTATATTTACAATGATTTTAATTGATTTATTTGTCTCTTTTTTTTTTCCTTTTTATTCAGAAAATGGCAGCTCCTTATTCAATTTGAATAAGGAATAAGGAACTAGATCATTATTCCTTATTGAAATCGAATAAGGAACTGGGTTATAATTAAATAAAACTAAGAAGAAATGTACAGCAGTTAAAGTTTTGGATACACAACGTGAAAAACAATGATTGCTATTGATATATTGGTCTCTTTGGTTCATTTTCATTTATTTTTTTTAGTAAGAAATCGCCAGTTCATTATTCGATTTAAATAAGGAATAAGGAGCCAGTTCCTTATTCATTATTCAAACCGAATAAGGAACTGGATTCTCATTAAATAAAACTTAGCAGCAATGTATTGCAATATTTTTTTTTACGTGTACCATCATTTCATTGACATGTAGTATTGTTTGGTTAATTTTAATTTATGTTTGAGTAAGACAATGCCATTTCCTTATTATCGTCTTAATAATATTTGTTGTCAGCGTATTTCGTAAAATAAAATAAACAAAGAAATGTGACAGAATATATCTATATAACATAATCAAGCTTAAATAACACACACATCTAAAAAATAAAATATCCGAAAGTGATTGTCCGAAATACAGGCTCCGGAATAAGGAACTAACTTATTTCTAATTCCTTATTCAGAGGCCATAATTTCGGATACTTTAATCGCATCATTCTAGCATCTGGACCTTACCTTTTGCCAAGACTATCCGATAGATGAGTATGAGACATGTTTTCATCATGTTGAAATCGAATAAGGAACTGGGTAATAATGAAATAAAACTTAGTAGAAATGTACTTCAATAACTATTATGTTATACCCAACCTACATTAACAGTGGTTTTCATGATTTATTGATCTCAGTGATTCATTTTCACTTATTTTTTTATTAAGAAATCGCCAGTTCCTTATTCGATTTGAATACGGAATATGGAATCAGTTCCTTATTCCTTATTCAAACCGAATAAGGAACAAGGATAAAATTAAATAAAAATAGTAGACATGTACTACAATACATATTTTTGATGCCCAATCTACATTTATAATGATTTTCATTGATGTACTGGTCTA
Source organism: Dreissena polymorpha (assembly GCF_020536995.1). NCBI lineage: Eukaryota > Metazoa > Mollusca > Bivalvia > Myida > Dreissenidae > Dreissena > Dreissena polymorpha. The sequence continues at coordinate 37,448,403 of NC_068370.1, forward strand.
TTTGGTTCACTTTAATTTATCTTTTTGGCAAGAAAATGGCAGTTCCTTATTCGATTTGAATAAGGAATAAGGAACCAGTTCCTTTTTCCTTATTGAAATCGAATAAGGAACTGGGTTATAATTATAAAAAAATAAATAGAAATGTACCTCAATAAATATTTGTTATACCCAACCTATATTTACAGTGATTTTCATTGACTTATTGATCTCTTTAATTCCTATTTATGTTTTTGTTAGTAAGAAAATGCCGTTCCTTATTCGATTTTGATTTGTTATTTATAGTAAGTACATTCCAGTTCCTTATTCGATTTCAATAAGGAATAAGGAACCAGTTCCTTATTCCTTATTCAAACTGAATAAGGAACTGGTTTATCATTACTTAAAACTTAGTAAAAATGTATTGCAATGCGTATTTTAAATATCCAACCTTTGATACACATGTATATAATGATATTCGTTTTTATGTTGAACAATTTTGATCATTTTCATAGATGTTTAAGTAAGAAAATGCCGTTCCTTTATTCGATTTTGATTTATTATTTATAGTAAGTACATTCCATTTCCTTATTCGATTTCAATAAGGAATAAGGAACCAGTTCCTTATTCCTTATTCAAACTGAATAAGGAACTGGTTTATCATTACTTAAAACTTAGTAGAAATGTATTACAATGCGTATTTTAAATATCCAACCTATGTATACACATGTATATAATGATATTCATTTTTATGTTGAACAATTTTGATCATTTTCATTGATGTTTAAGTAAGAAAATACCGTTCCTTATTCGATTTTGATTTATTATTTATAGTAAGTACATTCCAGTTCCTTATTCGATTTCAATAAGGAATAAGGAACCAGTTCCTTATTCCTTATTCAAACTGAATAAGGAACTGGTTTATCATTACTTAAAACTTAGTAGAAATGTATTGCAATGCGTATTTTAAATATCCAACCTATGTATACACATGTATATAATGATATTCATTTATATGTTGAACAATTTTGATCATTTTCATTGATGTTTAAGTAAGAAAATGCCGTTCCTTATTCGATTATGATTTATTATTTATAGTAAGTACATTTCAGTTCCTTATTCGATTTCAATAAGGAATAAGGAACCAGTTCCTTATTTCTTATTCAAACTGAATAAGGAACTGGTTTATCATTACTTAAAACTTAGTAGAAATGTATTGCAATGCGTATTTTAAATATCCAACCTATGTATACACATGTATATAATGATATTCATTTATATGTTGAACAATTTTGATCATTTTCATTGATGTTTAAGTAAGAAAATGCCGTTCCTTATTCGATTTTGATTTATTATTTATAGTAAGTACATTCCAGTTCCTTATTCGATTTTAATAAGGAATAAGGAACCAGTTCCTTATTCCTTATTCAAACTGAATAAGGAACTGGTTTATCATTACTTAAAACTTAGTAGAAATGTATTGCAATGCGTATTTTAAATATCCAACCTATGTATACACATGTATATAATGATATTCATTTATATGTTGAACACTTTTGATCATTTTCATTGATGTTTAAGTAAGAAAATGCCGTTCCTTATTCGATTTTGATTTATTATTTATAGTAAGTTCATTCCAGTTCCTTATTCGATTTCAATAAGGAATAAGGAACCAGTTCCTTATTCCTTATTCAAACTGAATAAGAAACTGGTTTATCATTACTTAAAACTTAGTAGAAATGTATTGCAATGCGTATTTTAAATATCCAACCTATATATACACATGTATATAATGATGTTCATTTATATGTTGAACAATTTTGATCATTTTCATTGATGTTTAAGTAAAAAAATGCAGGTTCCTTATTCGGCTTGAATACGGAATAAGGAACTGGTTCCCGTTTCCTTATTCGGCCGCGAAAAAGGAAATTGAGTTTAAATGAAAACAAAAATTAGGAAATGTACTAGATTGCATTTTTATATCACATAAATGTTAAATAAGTATACAGGCTTAAGGTTTGGTTGATTTGAAGTTAGAATTCGAAGTAGATAATGCCGGCTCGGGTTATTCAAAAAATCCTATTAAAACGCTGAGAAGAAACATGAATATGTATCGTTATACACAAATTAAAAGTATTCTTGTTATTTAGCTTTGATTTAATTGAGAATTGTTTGCATTATTTTTCTTAAAAAGCTTAGTCAAATATGTTAAGCGTGAATAAGGAATAAGGAACCGTTATTTATTCCTTATTCGAATAAGGAATCGTGAATAAGGAATAAGGAACTGTTCCTTATTCCTTATTCGAATAAGGAATAAGGAACTAGGAAAAAGGAACCAACTTACTCTCCATGAATTCATATCTGTCCCAATGTCATCTGCGGTGATGAGATACGTTTTGGAGGGAATTTACTACTCAATTTCATTAAACCCTGAAATTAAGAAACACGTGATACATGCTGAAATACTGAATCGAAAAACATAAATACTTTAAAAAATGATTCTGGTTTTGTGCTGAGGAGTCATTTAACAATAAGAATAAGTTAAGCCTCAAGATTAATACTATAAGACGTAATACGGTATCTTCAAATGCTTAATTTTTTATCTCTGTCTTGTTTTTTTTTCATACTTAACAAATCAATTTCTTTCCGTATTTCTTTTATATTTATTTTTCAAAACAAATTATGCCTGCAATATAAATATATAATTTCTATAGATATCGATGTAAGCCATAATTTGTTCTGTGTTCAACAACCGAATTTAATAAACTGTTTTGACTGAAATCGGTCTATTACTGCCAAGATTTGTAGAATTAAAAGATTTTGATTGATTTGTTACTTCGTTTTTCATAATTACCGCAAGAATGATTGACATTCTAAAGAGGCCAATTTCACGAGTAATGTGATTTAATGCATGAAACAAAATTAAACAGGTTTTCATGCAAATTGACTTTTGACATTTTAAAAAGGTTTCTACATATAGTATGGCATATTTATAGTATTTTTATTGCTGGGAACACGAGTGGTATGCGGACTTTGAAGATGTTTAAAGCACACTTTACAAAAAAATTATGCAATAAACACGCAAAACGTCGGTGCGTCTTTGAATGCCTTTTGGTTTTTCACATTTTCAAATTCAAACATACTAACATATACTGCGGTATCAGTATCAGTAATAAATGCATGTGCAGACAATATCTCAAGGTTAAAAAAAGAGGTGACACTGGCTTTAAGCATTAATTTTACGTTTAATACAATGGATGAATTTTCTTGTAATGGACAGCTTACTTGCACATGTTATCACAAATTTCTCCCCTGATATTGGCTGTCGGGTTTTATTATTTCGATATATCTAATATTTAATAAGATCCATCAAAGGTTATGTATGCAATTTGTGGTCATTGACTGATCAATCTGATCACTGGAGAAGCCGAATAGTTTTGACAATAAAACACGCGAATACTTTAAACACGCGAATTATATGCGAAAGCATATCTTTACAATTACATGAAATGACTTAAACGTAATATTCATTTAAACAATGTTATCATGCCAAGTTTTACCTGGGTATTAGTTGTCACCAAACGTATATGGGCTTGCAATTACAACTAACCTACTGGTAAGAAGCATGCTTAGTTTTATAACTCTTGATGAGGTCATACAAAAGATGAACACAGCTGCTATGATTGAAAGCGCGGTCGAATAAGCTTTTAATTCGTACTGCTTCCCCATGGGACAATCTACATCATAACAAGTGTACCAACCAAATGCAAATGGAGACGGGGCACGATCACCGTTTGATTTCTTCCTGTTTTATTTTGCATTTTGAAATCGGATTTATTAATGGCAATATGTAAAAAGGGATACTCGTATTACGTTCTATTTGTAAGCTCAATGGTTGTTTCACAAAAGCATGGAACATCACTATCTGTGTCTCTGCAAAAGGTGGATCACAAACTCGGTCCTGCACCTAGCAAAGTAGATCAACATCATGGGTAGATCGGATCTGGTTCTCTACGCGGCACTGGTTCATATCATATCTCGTTTTCTTCGCGACCCTCCGAAGAAGCACAGCTCAATCAATACACGTGCCTCCGTATAAACACAACGGATATCCTGTAATTGCCTACATTGTCATATGTTCAAATGTCCAGAAAAACAAGTTCATTTGGGACATTGTGAATGGTTTATGAAACGCCAACAGCAAAAAAAATCGAAATTGTATCTTGTAATTGGATCTGCAGAATAATGTGAAAAAATGGAACATATCTTAAGTAAAGTGATATAAATGATGTAAGGTTCATACTAGTATAGCATATGTGTCGTGTTGCAGAAAATAATATGTATTATTTATCCTTTATTATTTTGTAACTTACCAATATGATTTGGAGTTATCAAAGACGTCTTATTTCAAATAATTCAATTTTATCGTAGAGGAGAGTACATTGAGAGCTTCTTAAACTATAAACTTTTATTCAGCGGCTGAAATCAGAACGTGAATCAGAATTGTACATTTGCCTTAATCTGATGGCATATTTTCTGAAACTGTTTGGTATTCGCATGCATATAAAAGATTGCTTTTCATCGTTGTAAATCATCCAAACATCTTGCTGCTATGCATACTTAACGGACCATCATTATTTCCCTTAAACACATAAAATAAGTTGAAATATGTTCACTCATGAACGTTTATTGCAAAATCTAATTATCAGATGAAGATTTTAAATACATTTCACATACTATATATAAGTTTAAACCTGTTTATTTAACCTCGATTGCATAGAAAGCCGAAGGCTTATTTGAAACGCTCTTGATTCCTTTTCCTTTGACTATAATCAGGGGAAATCTAAAGAACGCTCACACATTTGGGATCGAACCCGTGACCTTCCGATCGCTAGGCTTACACAATATCCACTACGTCACGGCGATCTGTTTTTATCTATTGAAATGAAAGGGGTTGTCCCCGGTCGTCTACGGTTAATCCCGGTGGAGCACCGGTTCATCCCGGTATGGCCCCGGTTCATCCCGGTAGATGCCTGATCACGCACCGGGGCTCCGCCGGCATCATAGTGAGACCGGACCTTAACCGCGTTGTAACACGAGGTAAATTTACCGGCCGTCATGTACACAGTAAACAATAACCTGTGACAGAAACCCACTGTCAAGCCTTAACAACAATACATTGATTAGGAAATTGCGGATTTGTGCCATTGGGTACCTACTTTCCACACCTTCCGGCTGTTACAGGTGTTGATTTTACAGGTAAAATCATGTATACGAACATGAAATGCATCTCAAAATTAGTTGGCGATAACCGATTTTCAAGAAAATCGCTTTGACAGATAAAATGTAAAAATCAAAATCCGTATGAGATAAAGAAGGATCGAAGTTGGGACATGGGATTTACTTTGACATAAGCAGAGTTTCGAGATAACATAACGAGCATCGAATGTTATTTGATAAAGAATACCGTATGCTAAAAACCTATCGTCGGTCTCTATCCAAAATAACGTATAAGGGATTGTCACAAGGTAAAGATGCGTAATTTTTAATAAGACCGACGACAATAGGTTTCTCGACTCTCAACTGTCGTCTTATATATGGATTTTCGATTTTGATCGTTTCCTTTGGCCTAGTCGTGAATTTAATTATATCATAATAATGTGCATTACCATGTCGACTTTGCGCTTCGGATCATGTTGTGTCGTTGTTACTATCTCTTCCTCAAAGGAAACATCCAGCCACTCCATGACTCTGTATTTAAAAAAAACATGTTCTGTATTTCGCCTTTGAGAGATAACCAATACGTCCTCTGTGAGAAACGCATACACGCTAAAGCGTTGTCGTAACGAGGCATATACGTATATTGTCAGAGACATGATCATACATAATAATACTATTTAGCCTTTATTTCTGACAACTGGGTCACCCTATACATTTCTGAACACACCAGTGGCTTAACGATACATACATCAATATGGAAATTGTAAATTGTGTCAATTAAACATAGTTGTAAACCTTAATTGCATTTTTGTAAAATAAAACTTGACTTCGGTTTGATAAATCAGCGGTAAATTTAATGTTTAACGCATAAACCAGACACATGTTGTATCATAATTTGATGTAACAGACCTATGAAATGTCATTGTGCTTAAATTCAGAGTTTTGTTATTACCAAAAGCATAATCTTTCCTGTTTTTAAACACAAATTTCCACTAATCCGTTCTTCGATGGCATGTGTATGTACACAATGTTTTCGTAGTAAAACATATACCCGACTTCGTAGCGAACGGACTACGCTTATACCTCGTCAGCCCCCAGTGAGTATGCAGCCATGACAAATTTGGAAATAAGAGTGATCACTGTTTTTGCAGTATAATTACAGAACTGTGGGCGATACCAGAGCCCCTCTGATATGATAACCAGCCACAATAGAACTTACTAGACCTAGCTGGTTACCATACAAAACAAAGAGTCTCCCAAAGCCATTAATGCCAACAAAACAAAAAAAAATTACTGGTAAATCAAGCAATTTTCATAAATGCGGCTCTATGTCGAAGTGTCTACGATTCAAGTAAAAATACTGTGCTCTAAAATAGCTAATGTTACAATTGATTTGTTACCAAGGTGTTTTGCACACTTTAGACACGCGTCGATTCTGTTTTGAAGTGCGTGTTACAATGGTTATCGCTTGATGAATATTCTGCGGACATGAAGCAGACAGCATGATTATCGATGCTCCTATTGATATCCTTAAACTTTCCATAGCTGCAAATAGGAGATACGTTCCTGCTTTATGTAAAAGCAATACTGCAATGCTGATTAGTGCCTTTATTTCGCCATGTCGGGTGGATGGCTTATGTTCACTTGGACAGATATTGTTTTGCCAAAAAAAATTGCAACACAATACATCTAAAGAACGATAGTTTTTTGCATTTGCAATTCATTAATCATTTTAGACAAATTGTTATATATTGTGTCTTTAAAACAACGTTTTAACAGGTAGCGCCTCATGTAACTTTGTCATATGTAATATCCAGTTATCATTCTTTTCAGAAGATTGGATGAAATAGCGATGTTTTTTCGGACTTGCAAGGTATATTCAGACCTAAAATATTCATTACGAACTTCCTTTTTTAATATTCGAGGATTAAGATTTGATTTAGCCTCTGTTTATCAGACACTACACATCTTTTAAAATATCGCATTACTATTTCTGCAACTGCAAGGTAATAAGTCCATTAAATAATGTGACAATGCTTTTTGTATCTTCGTCGTTGTAACCTATAGCGCCATTCTCATATTATTTCAGCAATAGTTTTTCGGTAATCATAGTCGAATTGTAGGAATTTCTTAATTGCAAGATTATTTCATGGCAATAGTAAGACCTTTACCATTAGTACGCTTAATAAATATTAACGAATAAAGAAATTGATCTTTTAAAATCTGCTAGCTAAACATTCTCACTTACTAATAATTCAATTGTTTACAAATTAAAGTCCTCACTAAAGAAATCATTGGAAAATTCCATATAAGTACAAGTCAAGTGTTCAATAAATGCATTGCCTTGATCGAATAGAAATGACCATGAATGAGAAATCAGACAATATAATTGGGACATGATACCATTTTCAGCAGTTGATCTTTGATTTCCAACCACGAGATATTGGTATCGGATATTTATAATAGACTTTGTCGAACGGGAGAAGATGAAACGTCCGACTCGGTTCCTTGTTTTAATTCATCATCGGATAATGTACATACATGCAATTAATTGCATCTTACACTGGGGTAAATATAAAGTAAAGAACATGGAATTGTCCTTAAATAGATCTTACGGCGAATTACTTTATTGTTAAAATATTTAGGTTAAACAAATAGCTATGTTTAAAAAAAAGAAGGCAGCAATACTCCGAATGCTAAATAGTTTAGTAATTTAACGAAAAGGACCAGAACTTGATGCTATTGCGTTCCGTGTTCACAACACTACGATTGACCGACGCAAGACCTACTTGAAATGTTCAATAATTGTATTCGCTACACCGTTTGTACCTTAAGCAGAAATGTAAAATACGTCATTGCATATTATCACTTTAATTTATGCGTATACTTAATACTTATTAGTTATATTCCATGGATCTGTTCAGTTATTACGCCAATTCACAATCATGTATAATACAATTAAGTATGTTGAAGCTATGTGAGAGATTAAATACACATTAAAGCTTAAATAATGTTAATCTGCTTTTTCAAGAACATTTGCAATATATGTTGCCGGTTGAAGACGTTACACTAGAATGAGCTTTGCAACTTACGTTCGACGTCCTGTATAGAAATATACCCGAGCGTTCCTTTCGTCACAAGCATCTTACCACAGCGAACAAACTTGTTAGCTGTGCATGAATTGGCCCTTAAACGAACGCTAACATAGATACCCTTAGTCACGGTCGAATAAATTATTAAACATTAACTGTATTAAAAATGCCAATACAAACAGTTACATTTAAACAGAAGCTGCTAAAAATAGCCCCAATTCTGACAACATGCCTAACAAGAAATTAATAGGCAATCTGAATATCGAAGAGCTTAATAAGACATGCTGATCAAAACGCCATTTCCAGGATCCGTGTTAAAACGGAAAGTGAAACAAAGAAGTCAGTGAAACTGTATTAAACCACATTTACTGACATTGTGTGTTATTATGCGTATCACAGCACATTGACTAAGTTATTTAAAGTAAACACATATAATTAACACAAGTTCATATCAATATTATTCAAAGGATTTTGATGAGGTTTGGATACTTCTATTCCAGTCTTTTCAACGCGTAACATAACTGACAGTCTATTTAAAGGAACTGTCAAAAATGTGATTTACAGACAAAACCATATCAAGCGTAAATTTGTTGCAAATGGGCTTTTAAAAGTTTTAAAAGGTTCCTACCTTAGATATGTCAGTTTTATAGTATTTTCTTGGCATCACAAGTGTTCTGAAAAATGTAAATGTTTTAGAGCACACAGGGTTGTCATGCAGCTGAAGAACATTGAGGTATTGTTGCGAATGTTTGCTTCTCACGTGTTGAAGTATAAACACACTTATAGAAATTGCGCAATATTATTAATGAATGCATGTGCAGAAAATATATCATGGTTTCCAGATGGTTGTTGTGGTATATCAATGTTTGTTTGTGTGTTTTTTCTTTTCAATGTTTCTTGATGCATGTTGCGTTCCTGTGAGTTTCGATATATGATTACTGGAAATGACATCTGCAGAAGAGGTTGTAATGCTTTCATTACAGTCTCTTTTAGTAAAGCAATATATAAGACAAGAAATATCTTAAAAAAAGATATACGGCGTTGATTGTGGTCGATGTTTATGAACGATCAAAAGTTATCTCTATGAGATAAAAAGTAGCGGATGCCTTTTTTCTGCGCAGTTGTTAGCTACATCATAAGCAAATCAATTACGGGGTGTTGCGCCAGATTTCGTGGCTTATTTTGCTTTATGTGATATTATTACTCAGATATCTATATTTACAAAATAGAAAAACACAAGAAACATGAAAATAAACGAGTGCATATAGGTCAGCCGGCAATACTCGAATCTTATTTAATTGCATAATTATAGTATAGCGAATTATTGTGGTCATGCTTAATAAACTGGTCTAAATGGATAAATATTTCTAATTAATTTTATCAAAATCGGTCCTTATCATGCAAATTTTGAAACCATATTAAAAATCGATGATTGACATACCACAATGATATCGCCGAATATCTTTATTTAGTATCTTTCTGATCAAAACAGACTTCAAGTGCACAAAGTTTACGAGACGGCGTTTATATAAAGATTTCTGCAACTGACCGCAAACTGACCTTGATACCTTGCGGATTGGAATGCATGCATTACAGTCACTACGTTATTGTCAGTAAGACACAATGATCGCAACCCCTTTTGCGAACTCCGGTGATGAACTGTATATAAACTCTGACTTTCACAAAATGACCGCGTATTGACCCCGAAACATCGCGGGTTTGAAATGCAATGCAAGTAAGTACTAAATATGACAACATAGCCTTTAGTTAAACGCTTTTGCGCTGGTAATTCTCTGAAAATAAAAGGTGAACGCACAAACTGTATTTATGTCGAAAATTGATTGTAAAACTGTTCTATCTATTGGGCCTTTTCATTAGAGATAAATTGTTTCATGCAGTAAAACAGTGTTACAAAGACGCGGATATGTTTCCAATGTTCTGGTGTTATACTCAAATCAGCCAATGGAATAAATGAAGTGTATTCATTTGTACCTAGCCGCGGGAAATTTTATTTGAGTATTATTGGACACTTACAAAGGTCAAGTCAGGGTGAAAAGCTGGCTTATTCAGCTTACGCCGAAAAAGCAACACATTAGTTATTTGAGAGTTGCTTTATGAAACAGTTATTTATTTATAATGGTTCAAATGTTTTCCTAATAAAATTACTATATCAAACCGTTTCTTTGAAAGCATAATCTGTCTTATCGTCAATCTAGACTGAACATTTCAATAGTTATTAATGTTTTATTTTTTAATGTATATGAATAAGGCCAAATGATTTTCTGTTAATTGATGGTTGGCAACCTCATTCTTGAACTTTGATTTAAAGTGTTTATTTAAAGATTGAGTGCAAATATGTTAAATTTAAATTGTCGTTTTACTCTGAAATACAAGTTATAAAACAATTACGGGTCTAGCTCATAACTCCATATTACCAAAACGGTTCCTTAATCAGACCTTTGCATTAAACAACGGATTCCAAAAACAGAGATGTGTAAAATCAAATCAACAGTTTCCTTCAAAAATCTTTTAAACAACAGCAAGTTCCCGAAACACATTCTCTGAACACTGCTATTGCACAAATGTAACATTGTTACGCGGTTATATTCTGCAAGAAAAATGCAAGACAAATATAGCTTTATAAAAAGAAAAGCTTCATGGGAATGTTTTAGCATGAACAGCCTTCAATGTTTGTGTGCTTATAAAATGACAAACCTAATATTGCGTTTAAATTTAAGAGAAAATTACAGTATTTATAAACGATAAACTTAATTGGAATCAGATGTTGCAGTTTGTACGCGAATAACATGTTTATATTTGTATTAATACTTTGTTATCAATTTATGAGGAATGAATGAAGGATTCCAAGACACAAAACATGTTTGCCTAATGTCGGGTAAATCCACCAAAACGCATCACGGACATTATTGCCAATAGCTCTTGACTATAAAGACATACAAAAGGTTTTTTAGACGTTAAGTTATATATTGAATATCGTTTAAACTTAGATACTTATTGAACACCAAATGACACAAAAGCTATATTTGATTTATATCTGCCACGTTTGTTACAGAGTTTGTCTGGTAAAATCCAGTAGCTCTTCAACAGTATGCATGCATACGTATACACTGATACAAATGTTTTTCGGCATAGCTGTTTAACGTCACTTTTGACCTTAGGTGACCTTTAGGTTACATTCATAAACATGCCCGCGGCTACCCACGAATGAATACACTTCATTTAGTCCATTGGCTGATTTGGGAATACCACCAGAACATTGGAAACATGGCCGCGTCTTTCTAACACTGTTTTACTGCGTGTTCAGCATGAAACAATATTATTTCTGATGAAAAGGCATGATAGATAGAACAGTTTTACACTCAACTCTTCACATCAATACAATTTGTGCGTAGATTCTACACCTTTGTCAGTTCGCGGTTAGTGTGTGTGAATGTCAGAGCTTATATACAGGTCATCGCTGGGTCTTCACGACTACCTTATGTGCTGACCGGAGTTCGCGGCCAGTAAAATAATCGATATATAATAAAGACGCTATAGCGTGAACTAGGTGAACTGGAATTTTCTTTAGATATAATTATGGTATGTCAATAATAGATTCTTTATGTGTTTTCAACAATACCATGATAATTTTTTAATTAATTTAACAAGAATTATTGACTAATGTAGTAAGCATGAGCGCGATGAATCTCGATACTGTTAATACTCGAATCAAATAGCAATGCCCGACAAACCACTAAAACAGGTTTGTTCGAAGAGAGCGTATAAATATTCTAAATTGTACGGATACTTCGCGTGTGGCCGGTTGACACATATGTTTTAATTTTCACTTCCATTATTCTTTGGGTTTCTGTTTTGTATCTATAGGTTTATGACCAGCAATATGTAATAATGTAAAATAAGCCGCAAAAACTCCGCGTAACATCCCGTACTGCGTGTGATGCAGCTAAGAACTGCACAGAAAAAGGCATTCGCTATCCTTGATCTCATTCATTGACTTTTTACCTTTCATAAACTGCAACCACAATCAACGCCGTTTATCTTTTTAAAGATATTTCTTGTTTTTTTAAACATAATTAAACATTATGTAAACGTTGAATTTTAAATAATTAAATCATTAAAACAGTGTATCATACACTGTAAAATATGCACTTGTTAATTAATTGTACATTAGGTTATTTGTATGTATCTTCCTTCATCCTTCAGCACACACAGGTAAGCACAAATGATAGGCAGCGATTAATTTGCTAATAGCCAATCGTAAATTTGTTTCCAAGACCAAAGCAATAAAAGTTTGAAATCAGTCAAAACGTACGGTTTAAAAGAAATGATGTCCTTACTATTGTCTTACGTTGATGAATATATACTTCATTAAAAGTTTAATGTGAAATACATTAAGTTGTTTGTCAAAAACAACAACAAACAAATGAAATCATTTAAAAAAGTTAAAAGAAAATTTTAAGTCTTGAGTAGGAAAAAACATGAGTGAGCCCATTTTATACACAGGTTCATTATTGAATAAGTGGAGAACTACCCATACGATATGACGTCAAATATGAACAACCTGACCCGGCGGTGCGGTGTCCAAAAAAACTGATTTTGAAAGAAACTTCACTAATAGTCTGTTTTGATAATATAACAATTGGGCGGGAAAGGCACATTATTGCATGTTTCTATGAATCCTTAAAACGATCTATCTGATATTCCCCAATGACCATTAAATCCATGAAACGTTTGTTTCACATTATTTTACAGATTATTTTTACTTTTTCTGTGGTCAAACGCTATACCGGTGATGGTCACTACTTATGTACTAACGTGTTTCGTGACCTAAAT